>NC_084659.1:15923287-15945728 GCF_019802595.1 Syngnathoides biaculeatus
TTTTTAATTTAATTACAAATGGCATACTTTTACTTTTACATTTTTTTTTACATTTAGGTTTTTACCGAAAACACAAACCACAAAAAATTAAGAAAACTATAAAGGATATCTAAGTTCATGTGAAACATTACATATTGTTCACTATTATATGCTCAGTGTAGGAAAAGTGCTGAAAACAAAACAATGATCACTGCATATTCAAACTGTGATTTTGACCATCACAAAAAAATTAATTAACTGAGATTTAAGAATTTATTCAACTCAGAGGACTTAACAAAGGTCTTGCCTGCACTAATGTGAAGGGTGATACTGGGATCTTGACTGCATATGTAGTCCATGTCTGGCTCAAGAGCAGTGGTTTTGATGCGCAAGACGTCACGCACAGGTGAGAGTCACTCAGTCTCGTCCTCATGCGGCTCTTGTTAATGTTCATAACGGAGAATGTCTTCTCGCACATGTATGTGGAGCCAAAAAGCTCAGCATTTTCTTAGCAAATGTCCGAATTGCTTGGAACCTGCCTTCATCCAGCTGGCGGTAGAAGTTGACAAGAGGGAGCTGTTGGTGCCCGACTGCGATGCTCGGCGTCACACTGCAGCTCAATGAGCTCCAGTTGCAGGTGGTCTGGAGCGTCATCAGGGTCCACGGAGAAAGGAGAGGAAGGAAAAAAGCGTGATCTCCTTTTCAATAGCTGCAAAGTCCGAAAGCGCTGCTGAAACTCCTCAACCAGAGATGAGATGTCTGCTGCATACTTTGTCATTTGCGCACTGATATTGATCTGTGGGAAACTGGTCACAATTTCCTGCAGCGACGGAAATGTGCGGTATTGGGCTGCGCCTGTGACAGGTGTCTTTGGAAAAGTAGCAGCTTGGTCCGAAAGGCTTTGATGTGTGAATACAGTTGGCTTACCACTGCATTTTGCCCTGAAGGCTTGTGTTCAGCGCATTCAGATGTCGCATTATGTCAACTAAAAATCCCAAATCAGCCAGCAAAACAGGATCATTTAATTGTGGCATGGGTTGTCCCTTTTTAGTCAAGAATTGTCCACTTCCTCCCTGAGAGAGAAGAAGCGCTGCAGCGCAGACCCCCGACTGGCAACCTTACTGTGTCGGTGTGATACAAAACATCTCAGGTATTCAGCCTGGATGTCGAGAAGAAAGTGTTGAAACTGGCGGTGGCACAGCGCTTTGGAGCGAATATAATTAATAGTCTTTATCACCGGTTTCATAACATTATCATATTTCATATATTTGGCACAGGAACTTCTTGATGAATAATACAGTGGAGTTTAATAGCGCTGCCTCTTTCTTCGCTGACTTTGTTACAGACAAGGCTTGATAATCCACTCCGCTCGCCAGCCATGGCAGGTGCGCCGTCCGTAATAATCCCGGTGACTTTATTCCACTGTAGTTTCATGTCATCTACGGTGGAACAAACAGAAACAAATAAATCCGTTCCTCTTGTTTGGCCCTTCAGACTCTGGAGGGCCAGAGAAGCTCTTCACTCACGTTCATGTCATTGTCCACTCCTCTTAAAAAGATCAGTAACTGAGCGGTGTCGGACGCATCCGTGCTTTCATCGCGAGAGAAAAGAAAAAAGTCAAACTCAGTTCCTTTTGCCTCTAACTGTTCTTATATCTAATCATTAGATATTGCATAGATTCTAATGAAACGTCTTCAATTCTCCGTACCACAGTATTACGAGCCAGGCAATATTGGCAAACTCTTGCTTCTTCGCGGGGACAAATTTTCTCAACCATTTCATTACACAGTCTTTAATAAATTCACCCTCAGTGAAAGGTTTGCAGTGCTTTGCAATCAGCGTTGCCACTTCGTAGCTTGCCTTTGTGGCATTTTCATTTGACTCACGGACTCTTGTGAAAAAGCTTTGCTGTGCCGTTAAAACAGCTTCCAGTTGCTTCACTTTTTCACCGCGTTTGTTCCCAGTTAGCTTGTCGTAGCTAGCATGTTTCGTCTGGTAGTGCCTCTTGATGTTGAATTCCTTGAAAACAGCCACAGTCTCTTGGCAAATTAGGCAGACACAGTTGTTTCGTATTTCAGTGAAAAAAATACTCAAATTTCCACTTGTCCTGGAAGCGGCGGCCCTCACGGTCAACTTTCCTTTTTTTGTTTACAGATGCCATGTTAGAAATGGGCTGGGCTGAAACGATCACGCAAGGTCAAGGGTCACGGCGGCCAGAGTGCGGCCACAGGGCTACTGCCATCTTCTGGTGAAATGAAAAATATGAAAAATAGGTTTTTGTACACATGTATTTTATACTGTGGTCAACAGTGCTGGCGGGCCGCATATTATTGATTTCATGATAGAGGCCGCGGGCCAGTAAAAATT
This sequence comes from Syngnathoides biaculeatus, assembly GCF_019802595.1. Taxonomy (NCBI): domain Eukaryota; kingdom Metazoa; phylum Chordata; class Actinopteri; order Syngnathiformes; family Syngnathidae; genus Syngnathoides; species Syngnathoides biaculeatus. The sequence continues at coordinate 15,925,634 of NC_084659.1, forward strand.
TGTCCACGGGCCGCAATTGGCCCGGGGGCCGGACTTTGGACATGTCTGACCTAAGTGAACAGAGTGATTCGTTCGTGAACTGGTCTACTATGGAACTGAATACTGATTCGTTTGGTTGTGATCTGCCGAGTATGAGTACGATGAGTGATTTGTTTCCCAGAGGAACGACATACTCCGCAGTGAGCGTACTCATGAGGGCGATTGCTAAATCCTGACTGAATACTGGTGAGAGGTCACGATATTCTTGTGGAACTGGAGAGAGGTCTACTGGGTCGGCAGCAGGGGGAGCGTCTTTGGAGGCTCTAACAGCAGAAACCAGGCAGTGGCAGCGACAGTGAGGACTTCATCCACTTGTAGTTCAATGAGTAGAGTCTATTGTGGGCTTGTGAATTTGAAGCCAGGGAATAGCAAGAACCGCAGGCATCCCAGAGGAAGGAATGACAAAGAGGGATATGGTTTCAGGGTGATTGCCGGACATGAGGAGTGTGATAGGCACTGTTTGGTGGATGGCAGGTGACCCAATCATCCAGGGCTGCAAAACTTTACGGGAATGGTGACTGATGTGGCTCATTGGTCTTGAGGTATGATTCTCACTTTGGGTTTGAGAGGTCCTGGTTTCTACTCCTGGACAAGCCCTGCTATGCCATCTGGAGTTGCTCAGTATGCTGCAATAAAAGAAGTTGCTCATTTGCTCAAGGTGGCCCTTGTAGCAAGCAAAGGGGTCATTGAACCTTCCTGTGTTGGTTGAAGGCAAATGATCCTTCTTTTGGGTCCCAGCCAAATGATCAATGAGATATGCGATTATCTCCATCATTTAAAACACCCTTGTTGCCCATTTGACAAGGAATGAAGTCATGTGCTCTTCTTTGTGGGTTCTTGTTCTTGGGTTATACTCTCAAGGCGACCAGGATTCCATGAGGTCCAGGGTTTGAAATTTCCAATAAGATCGATTTGGAAATTTCAACAGCCAGTATGACAAGTGATCATGTTTTTCATTTCTGTGCGCCTTGTTCTTGCAGTAAGATCCTTGAGTAATTGTGGCTGTGAGAAGTGTAGTTTTCAAGTCCCAGAAAAAAACTCGTGGTCTTCTTGTGATGTCGCGGTTAGAGGGGCGTGTGAGACATGTCAAAAGTAACACAAGCACATTCAAAAATTTTCTTGAACAAATAGCCATACCTCATGGTATCCCGACCACTTGATGATGCCATAGCGCAAATAAAGCACCATGAAAATTTGGACCGTATGGAAATTAATTGGCTGCCAGGCTTCATTTGAGTACACATGTTATCCATTGCACCATTTGCCTCACAGTGGCTGAAAGCCCCCCTCAAGCCCATCTTAAGGACTGTCACTGTCCCACGCAAATTTCAAACCTCAGGACTAAAGAAATGAACTCCTGGAATTTGGTCCTGCTGTGACTCAGATTTAAACCAGGGTTGCTCCAGCTACAACACAGTGTACTCACCACTATATCATCACGCAGGTGTGGGATGAACATGCAAACTCCACACAGGTGGAGATGGGATTGAACCCAGGTTCTCAGAACTGTGAGTCCAACGCTCGACAGCCGCACCACCGGAAGGTCCTTGCTCGCACCCAGTTTTGAAACAAGTACCAGGCACACATCAGCTGTTTTAATCTATGGAAACGTCCACTCTCCATAAGATTTACAACATGAGCAAATAAATAAATAATACAGCTCCTTAACAAGCAAAGCTTGTTTCCACCCGGTCTCAAACCAGGGACCTTTTGGGTGTGAGGCAAAAGTGATAACCACTACACTATGGAAACTACTGTACTGTTTAAAGATGAAACATGAAACTCGACTTCAGAGATTGTTAACAGGGGAAACAAGTATCCAGGCCTGACTAAATTTAAATTTAAACTTAAATTTACATTAAAGCTAAAATATGAAATCAAAACAACACTGGAATGGGATTAATGTTGACTTGAGACATAAAACAACAAAATCTTTGTGGCAAAAAGTGTCCTGGATGCTCAGTTTGCTCTTTCTTTCAACAGGTTTCCTGGTCATCTTGCACTCGAGAAAGTCTGGCTGCAGACCTCACCTCTCAGCACTCCCACCTCACAATCTCAAGTCTCATCCTCCAGACCCCAACTGCCACCGTCAGGCAGGGAACAAGTACAATAATTTGAAAATGTGTCTGTTTCTGTTTCAGTGTTAAAGGAAGTTAGTTGAATATTTCTGAAATAATCTATAATTTCTGGTTTAGCCAATCGCAGGGCACATCGAGACGAACAGTCGCACTCACAATCACATCTTGGTTCAATTTAGAACGTCCAGTTAATGTTTTTGGGATGTGGGAGGAAACCGTAGTGCTCGGAGAAAACCCATGCAGGCATGGGGAGAACATGCAAACTCCACAAAGGTGGGCTGGGATTGAACCCGGGTCCTCAAAACTATGAGGCCAACGTTTTAACAGCTGATCCACTGTGCCATCACATGAACTCAGATAATTACAAAAAATGTTTTTAGTTAATGATGGTGTGCTGTGCAATATTGGCTCATACGTTTATGCAAGGCACACAAACATACATTTTCCCATAAAGAATCCTCAATAAAGTTTAAAATAGATATGTTTTGCATTTTTGTAGTGGGTAGATCTTTGTGTCTTGGTCATTCTATTTAAAAAAAATTAAAACACCAAATCCCCCCCTGCCCCCCGCCCATCGATCGCGAGAGTCTGGCTGCTTGAAAAGTCTAGGTTATATTTTTGTTTCTAGAGGTGGTGCATCTGGAGTTGTCATTTGCTGTAAGGTATAATCATCAAAATTATACACATAGAAAAAAAATTCATGAAATATTATATATATATATATATATATAACAGTTGGAGTGTCCTTGGAGCAGCAGAAAGAAGGCAGTGAGAATGACTGTGAGGACTCCATCCAGTGATTGTTAAATGAGTTCCATCTGTTGTGGTCTTGTAATTTGAAGCCAGGGAACACCAAGAACCTCAGGGGAAGGAGTGACAAGCAGTGATATGGTTTCACGGTGATTGCCGAAGATAAGGAGCGGGATCTGCAGTATTTGGTGGGTGACATGGGAGATGACTTGGCCCTCTCAAGCCTTCAAGCTTTTCATGTGGCTCGTTGGTCTAGAGGTATGATTCTCGCTTCGGGTGTGAGAGGTCCTGGGTTCGATTCCCGGACGAGCCCTGTTGTGCCGTCAACAATAGTTCGCTATGCTGCAATGTTTTACCTTGCTGTCTTTGTCAAGGTGGCCTGTGTTGCAAGTCAAGGGTTCATTCTTGTTTAGGGTGGCAGCCAAATGATAATTGGGTTATGTGCTTCATTGTTGTTGATGAGTTATGAAGTCATTTGCTCCTCTGTGTTGGTTGTTGTTCTTGGGGAACACTTCTCAAGGAGAGCAGCACTGAAACAGGTCCCGGGTTTGAAATTCACAACAAGCTCTCTTTGGAAATGTCAACAGCCAGGAATCCTTTGCCGTCGTCACATAGTGGCCAGTATGACAGTGATCATCTTTTTTTATTTCTGTGGGCCTTGTTCTTGCGGTATGCTCCTCAATTATCTGTGACCTTGAGAAGTCCAGTTTTCAAGTCCCAGAAAAACCCTTTAGCCCAAATTTCCATTAGCTGAGAAGGGTTTTGTCAGCTTCACCTTTTGGTTTACCACAAAAGTCAAGCTTCTTTACAGTCTTGTTCAATCAATCATTTCATTTAGACACAAAATTATTGGGAAACAAGGCATGCATAACTTTGTGTAATTCGGGACCAATGCTAATTTATAAAATTTGCCCACAGGAGGCTTTCTAAATAGAGCTCGTGCAGGTGACGTCACAGTTTGCACAGTGCCATATTGCCAGTCAGTCATTGAATCGGAGCAGATTTTTCAAATTGCTCGAGACCTGTTGTGCTGTTGGTTGTCACAATGGACGACACAGTTCTTCAAAGATGTCATTCTATGGAATACCATCTGAAAAGACCAGAAAAGATCGATGGGTTGCCGGTTAAACAAAGCTGCTCGTGAGTTGCTGAACCGGAGCAAATTTTTCTCAATACCCAAGAGCTATTTTGCTGTTGGTTGTCACAATAGACAAGAGAGTTCTTCAAAGAGATCATTCTATGGAATACCAGCTGAAAAGACGAGAAAAGTTCAATGACAATTAAACAGGATTGTTGATGCCCAATGAAATACACGCGCCTGTGTCATGATAATTTCATTTCAGGTAGGAAGTATTCTTCTCACTCTCCAATTATCAAGAAGTATTAATCATGCCAAGTTGACTCATTTGAGAACAATGCGTATTTAATAAAAATCAACCATCACATAGAGGTTTATTAACATGTGGCAACAATACGCTTCCGTGTACGGAGGAGATGACTCCCTGTCCTAATTTTTTTCCCCAATCATAGTTAATGAATACGAGTACATAATACATTTGACATTCTTCAACCCCGTATTCCAATCAATCATTTGTTTATTTGATGTTGACATTACCTAAACACTGGACAAAATGCATACACTTTTCAAAGTATGGGTCTTAGTGCTTTATACTTTTAACTAAATACTAAGTGTCTATATAGGCCTTTTAAAGTATAAACATTTGCCTATGGGAGGCAAAGATAAAATACATGAACAAGAGGATACAATAATAGCAGGTCCACAAAATACAAGAATGTATATTTTTGTAAGTCAATAACATATCAGCAGCGTCCCACGTTGAGGATTCACAACATTCGGTCCAAATTCAGCAAGATCTAAATCTTGAAGCCTGATCGTGCGCTCCGCCAACATCAGAAGAAGGGAGACGAGATGTATTAACCATGATCATCGGAGGGAGAAATACTTTAAGCGACAGACACCCACTCGAGAGGACAGTCAAAGAAAAGGGTCCATATGCATTTTCCAAACTGCTTATCCTCAACAAGGGTCACAGTTGTGCCAGAGCCTTCCCCAGCTAACATCTCAAGTCAATACTAATCCAATCCAGTGTTGTTTTGATTTCATCTTTTCGCTTTCACTTAAATTTCTGATTATTTCTCTGAAGTAAAGTTTCATGTTTCATCTTTCAACAACACCGGATGGCGTTTTCCATAGTGTCGTGGTTGTCACGTTAGCCTCACACGTGAAAGGTCCCCTGTTCAAGACCGGGAGGAAACAAGCTTTATTTTCTTGCTTTCTTGTCAAGGAGCTGTATTATTTGGTTTGTTTTTTGTTTTTTGCTCATATTGTAAATCTTCAGGAGAGTGGACGTTTCCATTGATTAATACTGCTGATGTGTGCCTGGTACTAGTTTCAAAACTGGGTTTGAGCAAGGACTTTATGGCGTTGCGGCTGAAGAGCATCGGCCTGAGTTCTGAGAACATAGGTTCAATCCCATCCCCGCCTGTGTGGAGTTTGCATGTTCGTCTCGCACCTGCGTGATGATATAGTGGTTAGTACTCTGCATTCTGGCTACAGCAACCCCAATTCAAATCCGAATCACAGCAGGATCAAAGCCTAGGAGTTAGTTTCTTTAGTCCTGAAGTTTGAAATTTGCGTGGGACCAAGAGAGTCGTTAAAATGGGCTTGGGTCAGTCTTTAAGCCACTGTGAGGCAAATGGTGCAATGGATAACATGTCTGTCCAAATGAAGACTTGCAGCCAATTAATTTCCACACGGGTCGAAGAGTCCTGGTGCTATATTTGCGCTAAGGCGTCATCAAGTGGTCGGGAAGCCCACGAGATCAACAGTGTTGAGAAGAAAATGGTTTGAATGTTCTTGTGTTACACTTTGTTAAAAAAAAAAAAAAATACATCTTGTGGTCTCAGGATATTCTAGGATAATTCTAACTTTCCCACAGTCTTTGGTTTTAAATGGCTTCATTTTTTGGGAAAATATTTTACCAGCTTTGTTGGATATTCTTTCACAGGGCACCAATGAAGCTGGGGCAGAGATGATCTATTATTGTTGTATACAGGATATCAATCAAGCGATAGGATGAAAGGATTAGTTTTTTTTTTTTTTTCAAAGTTCTGCGAGGTCATGTAATCTACCAATTCTACCTTCATGTCGACTGTTCAATTGCAATCCATGCAGTGAGCACTCCTGTTTTTGCCAACTATAGATAAAAACTCCTCATACATCTTTTTCATCATCCTAACATCCATTTTGTGTCCTACTCATCCTCACACAGATGGATGATTTTTGTTGGCTAAATATAGATTTAGGCCATGTTTCACAAAAATAAATAACTTTGAGAACCTTGCTTCTGTGTGTAATTTGTGAAATGGTGTCAAATTACACCCGTATTCATTTTAGGGTAAGACGCTTATCCTCATGAGGGTTGCTGGTGTGCTGCAGCCTATCACAGCTGTCATCGTGCAGGAGGCGGTGTACACCCTGAACTTGTAGCAAGCCAATCGCAGGGCACATAGAGACAGACAACAGACACACTCACAATCAAACCTTGGGGCAATTTAGATTGTCCAATTAATGTTGCATGTTTTGGGGATGTGGGAGGAAAACTGGTGTACCGGAGGAAAACCCACACAAAGACGGGGAGAAAATGCAAATGGTTCAAGTACATGCTTCTCAAATATTTTCAGTGACGAACCCCTCCAAAAAAAGAAGAAAAATATTGTGACCCCCCCCCACCAACCCCCGCCCACCCGCAGCCCCTGCGGGTATAGTAGAGTAACCCTACTACATAATATTGAAAATAAAGGCTATAGTCTAATCATTTCCTTATAAACTTTTGAGAAAGTACAAAAGCAAGACAAAGCTCAGATTTCAATGAAGAAGACATTTATTTTTGTGAATCATTTTCTTCAAAGTCTCACATGCCCCAATAACCGCGGCATCGCAACGAGACCCCCCGAATTTTTTTCTGGGACTTGAAAACTGCACTTCTCACAGCCACAATTACTCAAGGAGCTCACTGCAAGAACTTACTGCTCGCTTTCGGCTGTGAGAGCCTCCAAAGAGGCTCCCCTGCTGCCGACCCAGTAGACCTCTCTCCAGTTCCGCAAGAAAATCGTGACCTCTCACCAGTATTCAGTCAGGATTTAGCAATCGCTCTCACGAGTACGCTCACTGCGGAGGATGTCGTTCCTCTGGGTAACGAATCACTCATCGTACTCATACTTGGCAGATCACAACCAAACGAATCAGTCTTCAGTTCCTCAGTAGACCAGTTCACGAATGAATCACAAAGTTTAAATTTACAAAGTTGACAACCACATTCCGTAATGGTGCATCTCAATAAATGATAATGATGTCAAAAGTTGAATTTCAATTCAAAAAGTGAAACTCATCGAGATGCATCATTTATTAGATACATGTATAATTTTGATTATTATAGCTTTCAGCAACTGACAACTCAAAATGCACTACTTCTCGAAATAAAAATGTAACAACCTATTAAGAAACTATCTATTTAGATCTATTTTTATATCTAGAATTTAGCCAGTAATTTCCCTTCCGAAAAGTATATTTCCAAGTGATTAATTAATATATGTGTGAGACCTGAAATCGAGTGAGTTTTCTACTACCACATTCATTTTTCTGATTACCACAACTTTGGAAAGAGTTACGCGCACAGAATATTTTCAAACAATATTTTATTATGGTGGCACTCGACTCAACATGTCGAATGTGACAAGCACCTCATGTACAACAGCTCCTTGACGACAAAAATAACAAAAAATAACTCAGCCGAAGACCATCTTTTCCCAGGAAATCATTACAAGACTCTCCTCGTTAGTATAGTGGACAGTATCTCCGCCTGTCACGCGGAAGACCAGGGTTCGATTCCCCGACGGGGAGACAGTTAATGTTATCCTTTGGTTTTCATGGGGCTCTTCTTCACGGAAAACAAGCCGAGCAGCTTTGTTTCCTAACAAGGCCCTCACGCAACTCCAGTTCGATACACCTGAAATTTTTGCTCGTGTCCTGTCAGTCAGCAAGACCAGCAAACTTCTTCTCTCGCTGGAATTATTGTAAATTGAGCAACATTTCGTTCTTTTGTTGTTTCCTTAATGTTTCATTAGGATTACATTGTGATGTTTTATATACAATGTTACATAGAGGTGTACTCTGGGGGGCTCCGGAAGAGGGGGTTCTCAATTTCTTTTTTTTTTTTTTAATTCTGGGGGGCTTGCAACAGGAAACAATTGAGAATCATTGCACAAGACTAACAAGCCAAAGGAGAGATGTTTTTGCCACAGGGGATACAACGGGACAACCTTTTAGAGGGGCTCATCCGGGAGAAGAACCCAAGACCTCTCACACCCCAAGCAAGAATCACACCCCTCGACCAATGAGCCACAAACCTTCGGTGTTGACACCATTTTTAGAATCATAGCACAAGACCAGGAGTAAGTTGCCAGCTCTCGAGTCTTTTTAGCACCACCCTCATGGCTTTATGGAGCTTTTTTTTAAAAAATTATGAAATTGGAAAAAGATGGGCAGTACGGTACCGCACCTGTAAATCATTGGCCTCACGGTTGTGGGGTGCAAGGTTCAATCCCAACCCTACCTGTGGAGAGTTTTCATGTTCTCCCCTTGCCTGTGTAGTGGATCTGCATTGTGTATTTTTTTGGATGATGAATGAGAAGACACACACATTGGCTGGTCTCAACCTAGTTTAATCTACTCTCAGTATTATAAGAGAGACAGATTCACAGATGTTCACAGATTTCTCTTCACAATTACTCTCAAACTCTTCCACTCAGGAGTCTCACAAACAACAGGAAATATATCACAAAAACAAATAACATCTGATTTACATTGCAACAGATGAAAAGAATATGAAAAAACTTGCATAAAGTCGGATAGCTGTCTTATAAAGAAGACACATTCACAGATGTTCATGGATTTCTCTTCAGAATTACTCTCAAAACTCTGCAACATCAAGAACACGGTCAACACGCGCCTTCTGCTGACACTCATTCACACTGCACAAAACACATGGCCACCTACAAATGATGCACACGGACCTCGACGTCTCTACTTCTCCAGCGAGCAAGTTTATGTTTGAAATTAATGAAACACATTCAACACCGTGCCTCTGAATGCAGCCCTATGGGGGCACAAACCAGTGCAATCTGTAGGCCGGTCCCAAGCCCGGATAAATGCAGAGGGTTGCGTCAGGAAGGGCATCCGGCGTAAAAACTGTGCCAAACAAATATGAGCGTTCATCTAAAGAATCCCATACCGGATCGGTCGTGGCCCGGGTTAACAACGCCCGCCCCCGGCACTGCTAACCTGCAGGGCGTCGGTGGAAATTCAGCTACTGTGGGTCGAAGACAAAGAAGAGGAGGAAACCGGATCCAGCGTCAGAAGAAAAAGAGGAATGCACAGAGCCTACAACTGAGTGTAGGGACTTTGAATGTTGGGACTATGACAGGAAAAGCACAGGAGTTGGTTGACATGATGATTAGGAGAAAGGTTGATATTCTGTGCATCCAAGAGAGCAGGTGGAAAGGTAGTAAGGCTAGAAGTTTGGGAGCAGGGTTTAAATTATTCTACCACGGAGTAGATGGGAAGAGAAATGGAGTAGGGGTTATTTTAAAGGAAGAGCTGTGGCTAAGAATGTCTTGGAGGTGAAAAGAGTATCAGATCGAGTGATGAGACTAAAATTTGAAATTGAGGGTGTTATGTATAATGTGGTTAGCGGCTATGCACCACAGGTAGGATGTGACCTAGAGTTGAAAGAGAAATTCTGGAAGGAACTAGATGAAGTAGTTCTGAGCATCCCAGACAGCGAGAGAGTTGTGATTGGTGCAGATTGTAATGGACATATTGGTAAAGGAAACAGGGGCGATGAAGAAGAGTGATGGGTAAGTACGGCATCCATGAAAGGAACTTTGAAGGGCAGATGGTGTGGACTTTGCAAAAAGGATGGAGATGGCTGTAGTGAACACTTATTTCCAGAAGAGGGAGGAACATATAGTGACCTACAAGAGCGGAGGTAGAACCACGCAGGTAGATTATATTTTGTGCAGACGATGTAATCTGAAGGAGGTTACTGACTGTAAAGTAGTGGTAGGGGAGAGTGTAGCTCGACAGCATAGGATGGTAGTATGTAGGATGATTCTGGTGGTAGGTAGGAAGATTAAGAAGACAAAGGTAGAGCAGAGAACCATGTGGTGGAAGCTGAGAAAGGAAGAATGTGTGCGACCTTCCGGAAAGAGGTGAGACAGGCTCTCGATGGAGAACCGAAGCTCCCGGAAGACTGGACGACGACAGCCAAGGTGATCAGAGAGACAGGCAGGAGAGTACTTGGTGTGTCATCTGGTAGGAAAGGGGAGAAGGAGACTTGGTGGTGGAACCCCAAAATACAGGGAGTCATACAAGGAAAGAGATTAGCGAAGAAGAAGTGGGATACTGAGAGGACTGAGGAGAGGCGAAAGGAGTAGTACATCGAGATGCGACGTAGGGCAAAGGTAGAGGTGGCAAAGGCTAAACAAGAGGCATATGAAGACATGTACACCAGGTTGGACACGAAAGAAGGAGAAAAGGATCTCTACAGGTTGGCCAGACAGAGGGATAGAGATGGGAAGGATGTGCAGCAGGTCAGGGTGATTAAGGATAGAGATGGAAATGTGTTGACTGGTGCCGGTAGTGTGCTAAATAGATGGAAAGAATACTTTGAGAAGTTGATGAATGAAGAAAATGAGAGAGAAGGAAGAGTTGAAGAGGCAAGAGTGAAGGACCAGGAAGTGGAAATGATTACTAAGGGGGAAGTCAGAAAGGCACTACAAAGGATGAAAAATGGAAAGGCAGTTGGTCCTGATGACATACCGGTAGAGGTATGGAAGCAATTTGGAGAGATGGCTGTGGAGTTTTTGACCAACTTATTCAACAGAATACTAGCGGGCGAAAAGATGCCTGAAGAATGGAGGAAAAGTGTTCTAGTTCCCATTTTTAAGAACAAAGGGGATGTTCAGAGCTGTGGGAACTATAGAGGAATAAAGTTGATGAGCCACACAATGAAGTTATGGGAAAGAGTAGTGGAGGCTAGACTCAGGACAGAAGTAAGTATCTGCAGCAACAGTATGGTTTCATGCCTAGAAAGAGTACCACAGATGCATTATTTGCCTTGAGGATGCTCGTGGAAAAGTACAGAGAAGGTCAGAAGGAGCTACATTGTGTCTTTGTGGATCTAGAGAAAGCCTATGACAGAGTACTAAGAGAGGAACTGTGGTACTGCATGCGTAAGTCTGGTGTGGCAGAGAAGTATTAAAACAGTACAGGACATGTATGATGGCAGCAGAACAATGGTGAGGTGTGCCTTAGGTGTGACAGAGGAATTTAAGGTGGAGGTGGGACTGCATCAGGGATCAGCTCTGAGCCCCTTCCTGTTTGCAGTGGTAATGGATAGGCTGACAGATGAGGTTAGACTGGAATCCCCTTGGACCATGATGTTTGCAGATGATATTGTCATATGCAGTGAAAGCAGGGAGCATGCAGAGGAACAATTGGAAAGATGGAGACATGCACTGGAAAGGAGAGGAATGAAGATTAGCCGAAGTAAAGCAGAATATATGTGCGTGAATGAGAAAAGTAGAGGGGGAAGAGTGAGGCTACAGGGAGAAGAGATAGCGAGGGTGGACGACTTCAAATACTTGGGTCAACAATACAGAGCAATGGAGAGTGTGGTCAGGAAGTGAAGTGAAGAAACGGGTCCAAGCAGGCTGGAACAGCTGGCGAAAGGTGTCTGGTGTGTTATGTGACAGAAGAGTGTCTGCTAGGATGAAGGGCAAAGTTTACAAAACAGTGGTGAGGCCGGCCATGATGTACGGATTAGAGACGGTGGCACTGAAGAAACAACAGGAAGCTGAACTGGAGGTGGCAGAAATGAAGATGTTGAGGTTCTCGCTCGGAGTGACCAGGTTGGATAGGATTAGAAATGAGCTCATTAGAGGGACAGCCAAAGCTGGATGTTTTGGAGACAGATTCGAGAGAGCAGACTTCGATGGTTTGGACATGTTCAGAGGCGACAGAGTGAGTATATTGGTAGAAGGATGCTGAGGATGGAGCTCCCAGGCAAAAGAGCGAGAGGAAGACCAAAGAGAAGGTTTATGGATGTGGTGAGGGAAGACATGAGGGCAGTTGGGGTTAGAGAGGAAGATGCAGGAGATAGGCTAAGATGGCAAAAGATGACACGCTGTGGCGACCCCTAACGGGACAAGCCGAAAGGAAAAGAAGAAGAAGAAGATCAACCGCCAGCAACTGAACGAAGACCAAAGGTTTCCAAATTCGGTTAAATAGTTTGCCCAAGACGTCTTGATCTCATTCCGAGTTTTGCACTCCTTCACGGCAGAACCAAGTCCAGTTGTAACTGTATTATTTTTGTAACAGTATTCTCAGTGTTTCACCCTGGAAATCCAAGCGAAGTATTTCGACGAGTAGTGAGTTGAGGGCTCACATTTTTTAAGTTACGTAAACGGAAGTTCCTAGTTTTTGACTCGCAGACGCTAGGACTTTACAAGTAAGTTACGGCCTGTTCCTTTTATATTCAAAGTTGTATGTTTTGAAATGTACAGAACTTAAATGAACTATATGAATGTGTGTGGGGTTTTTTTTTGCAAGTTCCCAGGAGCGAGAATGGATGTTTATCGTCAAAACCAACGCTTGGACCCACTTCGTGCCTCGATGGCAGCTCCTGATCCAGAAATGCTTCGTGCTATACACCAAATCTCAGAAGCCCTCGGCAGCTACAAACGCTCCAAGATTCTCTACTTGTACGAGATTTCGGACACAGGCAATACAGCCACGCATATAAAGGAGAGTCTTAAGTCCAAAGTCAGGAGCTACGACAAAGGGCGTCTGTTTTTGGCTGAGCTCATGCTACGTTTGGGGAGATATGACATCCTCAGGCAGGTATTGGGTTCAGCCGGGACGATGGGGAGAGAGCTTTGAGATCCGAGCAGGTTCTACCCAGATTCAGGTGAGTGCCATTTTATTATTTTAGTCTCACTGTTTAAAAAAAAAAAAGTTACTCTGTGTTTTAACTGTTTGGGTCAAATTAAAGGTAAAAAAGCACCGGACTTGGAACATAAGTAGTTGAGTTTTTCACACGTTTCACGTTGCAAGAATTGATTCTAACTTCTTTTATGACAGGCGGAACATCTTTTAAGATAATCACAAGAGTCCAGTTCTGATTGATTTACTGCCCCGAGAATGCGGAGTTTCACTTTCTCCTCGAGCTATACTCCCTCCCTGTTACTCCCACATTCTAAATACTTAAATGCATACTTTTTGGGCTTCAGCCCTCATTTGAAAGCGGTTCCTGTGAATCATTAGCCGAGCTGGCAAGTAATCGTCAAAGAAACTTGTTGTCAGGACGGTTACGTGAAGTACTGTGCTGCCACGATTGCATAACGATGGGGTGGAACAATCTCAACATATTTTTGATTTGGTTGAGACACTTCACCTAAATATTACAAATTTAAAGTACATGATTAAACCGTAAAAGTGCCAGATTTCGCACAAGACTGAATCCCATCTGTCGTCCCCAAAACATAAAACACATGTTAGCAATAGCTTATCAAATACAAAATTACCTAAATTCAACTGGCTACAATTCGCTGTCTGAAATTCATCTGGCTGAGTTTTGGGTTCTGACCTAAAGTAACCCTGCTTTCTTTTAAGTATAAGTGAATTCAGACTGTGAATTTCAGAAAGCAAATCATACCCACATGAATCTAAGGAGAATCAAAATATTGTTTCAATTTTAAAGGTTGAATTTTTTTTCATATGGCGAATTATTTGCATTGGAATGTTAAACTGAAATACAGCTCTTGAAAATGTGATCACTTTGAAGTAACTGTGAATTTTACAACGGCATTTTTAAATTCAAATTTTGGTGGCACATATTTACTTCCATATTGATATCTTCAAATGACAAAAGACCAACAAAGTGGTGGGCCCAGACCTCGGTGTCCCCATTCTGCCTCGTGTGTTTTTGACATAGTTTGCAAAATAAAGATGTTTCTGATTTTATGTTCACATTCAATAAGTAGTCAGACGCTCCACAAATATAGAGACACAAATATTTGCCTGCAAGCCATTAAAAATGCCCTTTTCCTCTTTTAATGTTCAAGTTTTTGTATGTCACAAATTTGCAATTCCTAATGTCAATCTTGCTTCCTCCCGCAGAGTTCTGATGGCTCACATCAGCGAGGACATGGCCAAGGATGATGTGAGCAGTGTGAAGTTTCTGCTGGCTCACATGCTACCACGTAAGAAAATGGAAACTGCCAAGGTAGGAAATTGTGCTGGTGGGGGACTTTTTGTTGTCGCGGTGTGAAATTTTGAAGTCGTTGTTCACTTTCCGTTGTTTTCTCACTCACACAGGATTTCCTGGACTTGGTTGTCGAACTCGAGCACGTGGGGAAGGTTTCCCCAACAAGGGTGGACCTTTTGGAGGAATGTTTAATGGACATCGGCAGGGTAGACCTGGCCAAAAAGCTCAAGGTGTACAAGATGTCAGGTGAGTGTGCGCAATACTGATTTAGTACTAGTAGAACCAACTGAATGACACAATTTTGCAAAAATTGCACATTTTCACCACAGTCCTTTTAATCCTTAAAATGCTTGAGACGTTATACACTCAGCGAGTGATGATGGGTCATGATGGGTTGTTTTCACTGATGTCACATTTTTTGCTGAATTACCCACACACCGCTGCGCGCCGCCATTTAACCTCTCTACCTCACGCGTACCGCGTGTGGAAGTCTCCGGAATGCTCTCCATTCCTGTTTTGGTATTTCACGGGCATCTCGGGACTCAAGTACACAAGAGAGGACTTGCTAACCATCAGAGAGCCTTCTTCTGACTTATTTTTCGACAACTCTGACCAATTCGCTGAAGCTTTTTCCAGAGTTTGTCGTCAGTGTGCTCTTCAAAGCCTCGCGATCCTGGACACAAGTCTGCGTAAGTGGGGACATCGTCGACAAAAGACCTTGGAGGTTCTGCGGCTCTGTGCTTCAAGGAGACTTGGCTTTGTGGACGATTGCCCGACGCCGCTATCCTACCGCCTGGCTTCAACCTCCATCGTGCTGATGTGTCGCCGAGCTAAGCTAACAAGCTTAATCGATACTCATTTCAGAAGGTCAACATTACAGTTATAATCATTTTTTGTTAGTCACTTGAAAGATTCATGAATTTTGTGAATTACTGGATTTGTTTATTCTTTTGTCTTTCTGCCATTATCTAATTTTAAAGAAACATTTTGCTTTTCTTGTGGTGAACTAATATACAAGTTTTACTTTATGCCTTTGACTTTTCACCGGCTTTAGTTTTCCGTGTTAGCATACAGGTAAGTGTCACAGAGAATAAAAGACCAAGGCACAATACTGCGCCTTTGTAACTGCAGTCCTGAGTCCCATGAGGCCAGGTCGGCTAATAGTCAGTCTGGGCTTGATGTGCTGTCAGTCGCGTCTTCAATAAATGCAGTTTGAAACATAATGTCGTCCATCTTGCCTATGTATGAGTAACAGGGGCTAGGGGATCAAAAATGGCCACCGTTCGAGGCAGCACAGCGGGTGACGTCACGTGAAAACAACCCACAAATTGGAATGTGGACAGTATTTGAAGAAACGCAATCACATTCACGTACCGTACTAATCCCAAATTGAAATGAAAATAGTAATAGTCAACTGAAAGGATAACTGGTTTGAACGTTTTTTGTCTTCTTGCCCCGTTGTACTGACTTATCGTGTATTTTCCATCTCATTTCAGTCAGTACGCGAGGAAGTGATGCGCCACCCTTGCCAGGTAAGATTTATACTCAAGTAAGTACATCACAACAATTTAATGTAGTATTTTGCAACTGCACTTTGGTGGATTTATTTCAGCCGCAACTGTACCTTTGTTTTCTTTGTTTTTATGTTACCCAAGATGTTCTTCGTTTTTTTTTTAAAAAATTTCTTCCATTTTATTGCACCTTGTGGAGATGTACACTCATCATTTCATTGTATGCGCAGCATATAATGACAAAGGCTATTGATTGATTGGGACACATGACAAACTATTCCGACCAAAGTTCATTCATCGCATTCAAGTGGTCTCGTCCAACATTTGTGATGTACTGTACGATATTAATTCACGGACTAAGACTTTTGTTGCTCTATTTGATCAACCCGTGTTGAATTTCAACCATGTCTCTGCTTGCATCCCTGCAGGAGAGTCCAGTGAGTCTGTACACATTCGGCAGTGACCCCAGAGGGGAGTGCGTAATCATAGACTGCGTGGGGAATGACGGAGGTGAGTACAATCGGGGTATACTTCTACAGTGCATACATTGAAAGACGCTGTTTTGTGTACAGTAGAACTTGGGAGTGGGAACTACAGTACCGTATTTTCCGCACTATAAGGGACACCTAAAAGCCTTTAATTTTCTCAAAAGCCGACGGTGCGTCTTATCTGGTCTAATCGCCTTTAGTGCAGCTCCATCTAATGGATGCATAACGGAACCCCAGACTCTACTGTAGGGTCTATTCTATGCGCCTTTATATATGAAAAAAGTTTTAAAATGGGCCATTCGTTGAAGGTGCGCCTTATAGTGCGGAAAATATGGTACCTTATACTTCGCAGTGAGCAAGTGAGGCCTCATGAAACAACACTGAGGCTTTTCTAATATTTCTGCTGAAAAAGATTCCAAGCCTAAAGGCTTTGAAGATGGTGCGTTTGGTGTTTTTAAGGAAAATGGTTTGTCATTTGTGCACTTGTATGGTCACTCACCAATCGTCTTTTCCTGTTAAAATATTTAAGCCCCCTATTAAAAAAAAAATTTAATTAATTGCACTCTAGAATGTTGAACCTAATAAATACTTACAGTAGTCAAATATTAAAATCAGAAGTAAAGAATTTGAGTTTCTGGAGCATCTTTTGCTTCAATCCAATCCAGTGGACATCCATTGTGTCAGGCTTGGTAAATTTGGGGAGAATACTACAGACATATGTGAAGCAAATGGTCACAAATACTCAATATTTATCATTCTTTGCAGAGAATAATTCATTCATGCTTGAGAGTTTAGTTTATTTATTCCGTCTGCTTGTGGAGTTCTAACGTGTATCTCCAAATATCAGTTATGTAGAGCGTTATAACACCGTGACACTTATGCTATTCTTTAGTGTCTGTGTTTTCTTATTTTATTAAAAGAGATTCAAACAGTTTTGAAATACAAAATCGACGGATCGAGGATTTTGAAAGGGTGGCTGATCCAAATCATTCTGATGACACTTTTTTTTTTTTTTTCTCCAGAGATGATGGCGCACGCATTAAGTCACTGCACTTCAATGTGACCCTGCATAAATGGCTAAATCGGGTCGAGACGGTCTCAACGCTCAGAAGTCTTCCAAAGGAGTCCGGACCGCGACGGCTTCGTCTGCTGCATCATCAGCCGGGAGATTGACAATCGCCTCCAGGCCACGGACATGAACTGCGAAGGTCTCCGTCTGGAAGATGTCCGCCGCTTTTTCAACGGCGACGCCTGTCCGGCGCTGGTCGGCAAGCCAAAACTGTTCTTCATCCAGAGCTACACTGTGTCAGACTTCCAACCCTGCGATGTAGAGAACCGCTGGGATGACGGCTGGGAGACGGACGGTGGCGCCGGTCAGCTGAGACCCGATTGTCTCCCGTCAGATGCGGACGTGCTCTGGAGTCACTGCTCGACCGGAGAGCATCAACTGCAGCGAGGCCGACACCGTTCCGTTTACCTCAAGGCTTTGACGGACGCCTTGGGCAGAAGCCAGGGAAGGTACGTGCGCACACGCTACCTTGGAAAAGTGACGGCTAGCGCTTCAAATGTTATGAGCCCAAGTATCAGTTGAACCTTCACAATTGAACTTTATTTGACCTTCTCTCCGCTTTGGAACGCACATCCAGTGGTTCTGTTTTTGGATTTATTTACCTTTTTCAGAATTTTCAAAGATGTCAACTTTAATGTCTTTCTGTGAATCTTCCAGTTTCTCTGTATCTGTTCCAACCCGCCGGTAATACGCAGTACGGGATTGATACATCCTCATAATGCACGAGTGTCAAACTCTTGGCCCAGGGGCCAGATCTGGCCCGCTGCATGATTTTACGTGACCCGCAGACGCAAATCATTTGTCGACTTCCCTGATTTTTTTTTATTTTTTTTTTGTTCAAATCCGGACCAAAATTTAAAATGGTCATGCCATAAATGATAACGTTGAGATATTACAAGCATTTTTGTTTTACCAAACAACAGTAGTTGGGAAAAACCCCATTAGCCTTGATTTCTGATTCCAAAACTAGATAAATTTTATGTGTAAATATGATGAGATGGTTAAGGATGTTTATGGTTTCACAGCTATAACGGCCCTCTGAGGAAAACCGCTGGGACAATGTGGGCCACGACAAAAATGAGTTTGACACCCCTGGCATAAAGGTTTAGACTTGGCTTTAGAGTCCACAACATGGTGCCAAAGCACTACTTCCAAATTAAACTCCTCAACTCACTCGGCACCAAGATACTCTCCGGTGGAGGCAAAGCACGACTTTTGTCCATCCATTCATTTTCTTAGCCGCTTATCCTCACAAGGGTCAGGGTGATTGCTGGTACCTATCCCAGCCGTCAACAGGCAGGCGGAGGGGTACACCCTGAACTGGTTGCCAGCCAATTGCAGGGCACATAGAGACAGACAACAGCCGCACTCACAATCACAACTTGGAGCAATTTAGAGTGTCCAATTAATGTTGCATGTTTTTGGGATGTGGGAGGAAACCGGAGTGCCCGGAGGAAACTTACGCAGGCACGGGGAGAACATGCAAACTCAGCCCAGGACTACACGACAGGACTTGGTCAATGACCTAAAAAGAGCTGGGACCACTGTTTCCAAGGTGACTGTTGGTAATACACTAAGACGTCATGGATTGAAATCATGCATGGCACGGAAGGTTCCCTTGCTTGAACCAGCACATGTCAAGGCCCGTCTGGTGTTCTATGTGACAGAAGGGTCTCCGGTAGGATTAAGGGGAAAGTTTATAAAACAGTGGTGAGGGCGGCCATGATGTACGGATTAGAGACGGTGGCTCTGAAGAAACAACAGGAAGCAGAACTTGAGGTAGCAGAAATGAAGATGTTGAGGTTCTTCCTCGGAGTGAGCAGGTTGGACATGATAAGAAATGAGCTCATTAGAGGGACAGCCAAAGTTGGATGTTTAGGAGACAAAATTAGAGAGAGCAGACTTAGATGGTTTGGACATGTTCAGAGGCGAGAGAGTGAGTATATTGGTAGAAGGATGCTGAGGATGGAGCTTCCAGGCAAAATGCGAGAGGAAGACTTAAGAAAACGTTGTTGATGTTGTGAGGGAGGACATGTGGACAATGGGTGTTGGACAGGAGGATGCACATGATAGGCTTAGATGGAAAAAAAGATGGCACGCTGTGTTGACCCCTAACGGGACAAGCTGAAAAAAAACATTTCATTCAAGATCACAAATAACAATTTCAGCCAAAACTCCAAGTGTTATTTCAATCAATGAATTTTTTGATAACAACATCACAAAAACAGATAAAATGCATACATTGCTCAAAGGAAGTATGGGTCTTCAGGGTCCATATTTCACAAACAGGTTCATTTTGTTTTTCTCCCCTATCAAGACATCAGTACAGAGAGCAATTGGGAAAGAATTAATTCAATTTCAAATGCAACATTTTCAACACAAAAATTGAAAATGAAAAACTACTGGCATTGCTGGTATGGGAAAATGTAGGAACTATCCTAGAATCCTAGATCCTAAGTCAGTATCATAGTAACTACCGTAATTTCTCGAGTATAATGTGTCCTGAAGTATAATGCCCACCCCCAAAGTTGACTTAATAAAGAAAAAATAATTATCTTTTCTCTATTCTCACCAGCACACTTGTGTGCCCGAACTTGATATTTATAAGAGAATCTTTGACCAAAAACTCAGCACGAAAAAGGTTTCTCACCAGTGTGTGTTCTTGTGTGTCTTTTTAAGGTACTCCTGTTAGAGAATCTTTGAACACAAACTGAGCAGGAAAAAGGTTTCTCACCAGTGTGTGTTCTTGTGTGTCTTTTTAAGGTTTTCTTCTGAGAGAATCTTCGACCACAAACAGAGCAGGAAAAAG
>NC_084659.1:15945828-15969595 GCF_019802595.1 Syngnathoides biaculeatus
CCTGGGCCTAGAGTTTGACACCGTGTTATGAGGATGAATCAATCCCGTACTGCGTGTCACACCGGCGGCTTGGAACAGAGATACTGGAAGATTCACAGAAAACATTAAAGTTGAGGTCTTTGAAAATTCTCATGGATCAATTTTGCAGATCAGCTCCTTGTTGTGGTTTGTGCCCAAAAAGTAAATAAATCCAAAAACAGAACCATTGGATGTGGTGCGTTCCAAAGCGGAGAGGAAGGTCAAATAAAGTTCAATTGTAAAGGTTCAACTGATACTTGGGCTCACAATAACATTTCAAGCGCTAGCTGTCACTTTTACAAGGTAGCGTGTGGCACGTACCTTCCCTGGCTTCTGCCCAAGGCGTCCGTCAAAGCCTTGAGTAAACGGAACGGTCCTGGGGGGCCTCGCTGCAGTGATGCTCTCCGGTCGAGCAGTGACTCCAGAGCACGTCCGCATCTGACGGGAGACAATCGGGTCTCAGCTGACCGGCGCCACCGTCCGTCTCCCAGCCGTCATCCCAGCGGTTCTCCACAGCGCAGGGTTGGAACTTCGACACAGTGTAGCTCTGGATGAGAACAGTTTTGGCTTGCCGACCAGCGCCGACAGGCGTCGCCGTTGAAAAAGCGGCGGACATCTTCCAGACGGAGGCCTTCGCAGTTCATGTCCGTGGCCTGGAGGAGATTGTCGGTCGTCCGGCTGATGATGCAGCAGACGAAGCCGTCGCCACTGCGGTCCGGACTCCTTTGGAAGACCTTTCTGAGCGTTGAGACCGTCTCGACCAGGTTTAGCCATTTATGCAGGGTCACATTGAAGTGCAGTGACTTAAATGCGTGCGCCATCATCTCTGAAGGGGAAAAAAAAAAAAAAAAAAAAAAAAGTCCGAATGATTTGGATCAGCCAACCTTTGAAAATCCTCGATCCGTCGATTTGTATTGCAAAACTGTTTGACTCTTTTAATAAAATAAACACAGAGACTAAAAGAATAGCATAAGTGTCCGGTGGTTAAACTCTCTACATCACTGATATTTGGAGATACACGGTTAGAACTACACAAGCAACGGAATAAATAAACTATACTCTCGAGCATAAATGAATTATTCTCTGCAAAGAATGATAATATTGAGTATTTGTGACCATTTGCTTCACGTATGTCTGTAGTATTCTCCACAAATTGACCAAGCCTGACACACTGGATTGGATTGAAGCAAAAGATGCTCCAGAAACTCCAATTCTTTACTTATGATTTTTATATTTGACTACTGTAGTATTTATTAGTTTCAACATTCTAGAGTGCGATACAGTTTTTTTTTTTTTTTTCAATAGGGGGCTTAAATATTTGAATAGAAAAGACGATTGGCGAGTCAATCACCATACAAGTGCACAAATGACAAACCATTTTCCTTAAAAAACACCAAACGCACCATCTTCAAGCCTTTAGGCTTGAATCTTTTTCAGCACAATATTAGAAAAGCCTCAGTGTTGCTTCATGAGGCCTCACTTGCTCACCACTAAGTGCAAGGTACCATATTTTCCGCACTATAAAGCGCACCTTCAACGAATGGCCGATTTTAAAACTTTTTTCATATATAAAGGCGCATAGAATAGACCCTACAGTAGAGGCTGGGTTCCCGTTATGCATCATTAGATGGAGCTGCACTAAAGGCGATTAGACCAGATTATAGGCAAACCGTCGGCTTTGAGAAAATGAAAGGCTTTTAGTGTCCCTTATAGTGCGGAAATACGGTACTGTAGTTCCCAGCCCAAGTTCTACTGTACACAAAACGGCGTCTTTCAATGTATGCACTGTAGAAGTATAGCCCATTGTACTCAACTCCGTCATTCCCCACGCAGTCTATGATTACGCATTCTCCTCTGGGGTCACTGGCGAATGTGTACCGACTCACTGTACTCTCCTACAGGGATGCAAGCAGAGACATGGTTGAAATTCAACACGGGTTGATCAAATAGAGCAACAAAAGTCTTAGTCCGTGATTTAATATTGTACAGTACATCACAAATGTTGGACGAGACCACTTGAATGCGATGAATGAACTTTGGTCGGAATAGTTTGTCATGTGTCCCAATCAATAGCCTTTATTGTCATTATATGCTCCGCATACAATGAAATGAGTGTGCATCTCCACAAGGTGCAATAAAATGGAATAAAAAACAAATAAAAAAAAAACAAGAACATCTTGGGTAACATAAAACACAGGTATAGTTGCGGCTGAAATAAATGCACCAAAGTGCAGTTGCAAAATACTACATTAAATTGTTGTGATGTACTTATTTGTTTGAGTATAAATCTTACCTGGCAAGGGTGACGCACCACTTCCTCGGGTACTGCTGGCGCATTGACTGAAATGAGATGGAAAATACACGATAAGTCAGGACAACGGGGCAAGAAGACAAAAAACGTTCAAACCAGTTATCTTTTCACCCGTTGACTATTACTAGTTTCATTTCAATTTGGGATTAGTACGGTAAGTGAATGTGATTGCGTTTCTTCAAATACTGTCCACACTCCAATATAATATGTGGGTTGTTTTCACGTGACGTCACCCTCCGTCCCACGGTGGCCATTTTCCATCCCTGTGCTCCCGTTACTCATACATAGGCAAGGTGGACAAAATTATGTTTCTAACCGCAGTTATTGAAGACGCGACTGACAGCACATCAAGCCCAGACTGACTATTAGGCTACCTGGCCTCATGGGACTCAGGAACTGAGTCACAATGGCGCAGTATTGTGCCCTTGGTCTTTTATTCTCTGTGACACTTACCTGTATGCTAACACGGAAAACTAAAGCCGTAAAAAGTCAAGGCATAAAGTAAAACTTTAATTAGTTCACCACAAGCAAAGCGAAATGTTTCTTTAAAATTAGATCACAATGGCAGAAAGACAAAAGAAATACACAATCCAGTATTTCACAAGATTCATGAATCTTTCAAGTGACTAACAAAAAATGATCTTAATTGTAATGTTGGCCTTCTGAAATGAGTATCGATTAAGCTGGTTAGCTTAGCTCGGCGACACATTGGCACGATGGCGGTTGAAGCCAGGCGGCAGGATAGCGGCGTCGGGGAATCGTCCACAAAGCCAAGTCTCTGTGAAGCACAGAGCCGCAGAATGTTGAATGTCTTTCGTCGACGATGTCCACACTTACGAAGACTTGTGTCCAGGATCGCGAGGCTTTGAAGAGCACACCGACGACAAACTCTGGAAAAAAGCTTCAGCGAACTGGTCAGAGTTGTCAAAAATAAGTCAGAAGAAGGCTCTCTGATGGTGAGCAAGTCCTCTCTTGTGTACTTGAGTCCCGTAACAATACAAAACACACAAACGGTAATGGAGAGCATTCCGGAGACTTCCACACTCGGTACGCTGAGGTAGAGAAGTTCAATGGCGGCGAGCAGCGGTGTGTGGGTAATTCAGCAAAAAAATGTGACGTCAGTGAAAACAACCCATCTCACTCGCTGAGTGTATACGTCTCAAGCATTTTATAAGATTAAAAAGGACTGTAGTGAAATTGTCCTTTTTTGCAAATTATATAGTTCAATTGGTTCTACGAGTACTAAATCAGTATTGCAGACACTCACCTGACATCTTGTACACTTTGAGCTTTTTGGCCAGGTCTACCCTGCCGACGTCCATGAATTATTCCTCCAAAAGGTCCACCCTTGTTGGGGAAACCTTCCCCACGTGCTCGAGTTCGACAACCAAGTCCAGGAAATCCTGCGTGAGTGAGAAAACAACGGAAAGTGAGCAACGACTTCAAAATTTCACATGGTGACACCAAAAAGTCCCCCACCGGCACAATTTCCTACCTTGGCAGTTTCCATTTTCTTATGTGATAGCATGTGAGCCAGCAGAAACTTCACACTGCTCACATCATCCTTGGCCATGTCCTCGCTGATGTGAGCCATCAGAACTCTGCGAGAGGAAGCAAGATGGACATTAGGAATTGCACATTTGTGACATACAAAAACTTGAACATTAAAAGGGGAAAAGGGAATTTTTAATGGCTTGTAGGCAAATATTTGCGGAGCGCCTGGCTACTTATTGAATGTAAAATAAAAAAAATAAATAAAAATCAGAAAACAAATTCGCCATTTGAAAAAAATGAAACCTTTAAAATTGAAACAATATTTTGAGTCTCCTGAGATTCAACTGGGTACAATTCACTGTCTGAATTCAGTGTTATAAAAAGGCAGGCTTACTTCAATTCAGAACCCAAAACCCAGCCGACGAATTTCAGACAGCGAATTGTACCAGATGAATTTAGCTAATTTTGTATTTAATAAGCTAATTCGCTAACATATGTTTTATGTTTTGAGGACGTATTAATTCAGACCGGATTGCTCAGCATTCTTGTCTCATGTTACATACGGAACCGACAATCTTCTCACACTGCCGTGCGCGAAAATCCTTGGTTTTAACATTTTTATATTACTACTTTAATTTTATTAATTAGGTGAAGTGTCCAACCAAATGCAAAATTTTGTTGAGAGCTGTCCACCCCATCATTGTGCATCGTGGCAGCACAAGTACTTGACATAACCGCTCTGACAACAATTTTCTTTAACGATCACTTGGCCGCTAGGCCAGTGATCCAGAGGAACCGCTTTCAAATGAGGGCTGAAGCCCAAAAAGTATGCATTTAAGTTTTTAGAATGTGGGAGTAACAGGGAGGGAGTATAGCTCGGGGAGAAAGTAAAACTTCACATTCTCGGGGCAGTAAATCAACGGAACTGGACTCTTTGTGGTTATCTTAAAAGACGTTCTGCCTGTCATAAAGGAAGTCAGCCTAATTCTGCAACACGGCTTTTTTTTTTTTTTTTTTTTTTTTTAAACGAACTAGCCTGGATTTCTGTGAAAAACTCAACTACTTATGTCCAAGTCCGGTGCTTTTTACCTTTAATTTGACCCGAACAGTTTTAAACACAGTAACTTTTTTTTTTTTTTTAAACCGTGAGACTAAAATAAATAAATGGCACTCACCTGAATCTGGGTAGAACCGCTCGGATCTCAGAGCTCTCTCCACATCGTCCCGGCTGAACCCAAACACCTGCCTGAGGATGTCATATCTCCCCAAATGGAGCATGAGCTCAGCCAAAACAGACCCCTTTGTCGTAGCTCCTGACTTTGGACTTGAGAGTCTACTTTATATGCGCGGCTGTATTGTCTGTGTCCGAAATCTCCACAAGTAAAGAATCTTGGAGCTTTCGTAGCTGCCGAGGGCTTCTGAGATTGGTGAATAGCACGAAGCATTTCTGGATCAGGAACTGCCATCGAGCACGAAGTGGCTCGTAGCGTTCGTTTTGACGATAAACATCCATTCTCACTCATGGGAACTTGCAAAAAAAAAACTTTCGTACAGTTCATTTCAGTTCTGTACATTTCAAAACATACAACTTTGAATATAAAAGCAACAAGCCGTAACTTACTTGTAAAGTCCTAGCGCCTGCGAGTCAAAAACTAGGAACTTCCGTTTACGTAACTTAAAAAAAGTGAGCCCTCAACTCACGACTCGTCGAAATACTTCGCTTGGATTTCCAGCGTGAAACACTGAGAATGCTGTTACAAAAATAATACAGTAACAACTGGACAAGGTTCTGCCATGAAGGTGTGCACAACTCAGAATGGGATCAAGGCGTATTGGGGCAAACTATTTAACACCGATTTGGAAACCTTTGGTCTTCGTTCAGTTGCTGGCGGTTGATAATCCATCTTAATGGCGCACTACCCGCACCTTCTGCTCCGGAGACTGTACTCCTTAGCGCTATCTGCCCGCCCCCGATTATACCTATTATGAGAATTTAATCTGGGGTCACCAATTTTTTTTTCAATTTGGTGCTTCTTCTTTGGGTATTAATCAATCCACGGGGATATTATGTGGATAACATTTATGAATTTATGAAATAAAAATAAATAATCTCCGTGAAGACAGATTGCGAGAAAGGATTTTCCACAACAATTATCAACGGTGATTTTTTTTTTTTTGCCATAATATTGAGGGAGTAATGTTATGTGGGTGAATTCTTTAATTACTTCTGTGGAAGTAGACAAGTGCCACCGGGATTTGAATTTGAAATAGGATTTGAAATTCAAATGAAATTGAAATGTTACGTGGATTTGAAATTGAAATAGGATATGAATTTGAAATGTTAAATTGAATAATTCGCAGTCTGAAATTCAACTTCGTTGTAAAATTCAGTTTCGTTGTAAAAATTCACTGACTGTCGCTCTGAAAAGACGAACAGACATTTGCCCAAGGATTCAGAACTCAACACCCAGCAGCCAGCCAATCCTGTTACGTTTCTTAGTCACGTGACATCTCCATGGCGGGTCATGGGAGAAAACGCTCCACAGCCAATCCAGTTATGCTTTCGTAGTGACGTATGGTTTTTTTTTTTCGAAAGGTGCTGTAACGTCCATAAAATGCACATGTATGGTTTAATAGATATGTATTTTACTCTGTACTTTGCTGTGTTGTGCAGATAATGTGTTTTGGTGCACTCTTCCAACAACCTGCATCTTCTTCGCCACACTGGCTTTTTCTTTCAGGGTTCAGTGGAGGAGTTTTGGTTTCCTCTTTCAGGCTTTCCGTCCATTTTCATATTTCATCTAATTAAATGAAGATAAACGAGAAATTATAGGATTTTTTTGCCAAGTATGAAAGATTACAAGTCCTCATTCAACTCATGCAATAATATAACTAGCAGCAGGCAAGTTAGAAATCTGGGGGTGGTTCTGGACTCAGACTTGAATTTAACCGTCACATTAGTATTAAGTCAGCCTAATCCCACCTGAAAAAACATATCAAGGGTTAGGGGACTGATGTTCTCAGCAGGAATTTAACAAAAAATGTCTGCTCTTTTAATTTCAGTACAACTAACACGCAACATGGTTTTATAAGTCCAAAAATCGCTGCAGTTTGTTTTAGAACACTGCTGGCTTCCTACTCTCTGTCGTAGAATAGATTTTAAAATTTAGCTGTTGGTTTATACATTTCTGAATGGGTGAGGGGCCAAAATTCATTCATGAACCAACTGAATCCAAAGGTCATCAGGGTCAT
This sequence comes from Syngnathoides biaculeatus, assembly GCF_019802595.1. Taxonomy (NCBI): domain Eukaryota; kingdom Metazoa; phylum Chordata; class Actinopteri; order Syngnathiformes; family Syngnathidae; genus Syngnathoides; species Syngnathoides biaculeatus. The sequence continues at coordinate 15,952,904 of NC_084659.1, forward strand.
CCTTACTCTCTGGATTCAGAGTTCGAATCAGAGCGAGACGCATTCATTTATGTGCTGTCACCTGTGGGATTTAGTCCATGATTGATCATGATCATTTATCTATCTCCAAAATATGTTTTAGGTTGGAAAGAATTTTTTAGCTCTGTTCAAAACTTCTCATCAATGCAGTGCTGTACTTTTTATGTAATTGTGAAATTTTTAATCGTTCCCATATTTTTTTTGAGGGTACTTGCTGATCAAGGGGTGGAAAACGTGGTAGGTTGCACGTCTCATGTTTATGGTTCGTGGGATAGGAGAAGCAGCTTCATATCTGGAAAGTGTTCTCAATCAAAGGTTTGTTGATGTTAAAACTTCATAAAATGTGAATGTTTTGTATCTATGGCTTTATTAGCTTAGTGGTGATCTTTAAAATATGACATTCAAAGGGCATTTTAAAACCATTTGTTTATTACTCTGTAATTCAAGGATTGAGCGACTGTGGGAGAGACCTGTGGGCAGCTGTGACATGCATTTATGATGATGTGCTTCACTACCTTGAAGGGGAGGCTACCTCAACATTTCACAAATGTTGCACACCTCTTCTGTTGCCATTATGGCTTCCTGCCACGCTGCAGGATGATCTGGATACTTCCACAAGGCTAGGACATTCATCCACTGGAACTGAAAGTACATATGTCCCAAACCGCACTGGGTTTTTTGGTCGGAACCATCACTCAATTCCTGAACCTCCCAGTATCCTTGACAGAGATACATTTTAATTGTACATTTGCATTTGTTTTTAATTCAACTCATTTATATAATAGTAACATACAAGATTATGACAAATGAAATTATGAGTTCTCCCTCCCACCTTCTTGTTTTTTACAGGGTGTACAGATTCCAGAACATCGAATGGGAAGACAGCGGGCTTCCTCTCAGGATGTTTAATGTCCCTGTGCCGACCTCTAATTTGGCAACTGAACTGATGAAAAAATGTCAGCATTAAGCGATGCAAATCAACCAGAGCACATCCCAGTCTTTTGGCTGTGAAATTTACATTGCTGCAGTTCAGTTTTGGGAAGTTTTTTTATCCTTTTAAAAGTTGCTCCTGCAGGAACCACTTCCTGGAAGGTACAATTGTCCATTTTTTAGAACTTCCAATTCATCTTACATTAGAAGAATCAGAATACATTGTTAGTTTGGCTTTGTTGTTATATTTCAAATGCACTACAAAGTTATGTTAACACTAACAGTGAAATGTTTCATGAAAACAAATCTCAATGGCATATTTGAACTGCCATTAACTGAATCAGTGCAGTGTAATGGCCAATAACTCCTCTGAACATTGGCACGTGACTTGTCTTGTGTAAATGAGTTCAACATTAAACCATATCTGAAGAACTTGTGATCTGAGAAACAGACACTTTTTATTTTCTCAAATCTTAACAAACACAACAGTTTCATTGGAACGCAGCTGTTTTTCATAAAAAATGTTAACAATGCAACTGCCTAAAAAAAGCATTAACATGTTTCAAGGAGGTTGATTCAGAGCAAACAAAGCCAGTTTGGCAAGAGGAAATACAGCCGACAAAATCATCTTTAAAAGACTTGTTGTCCTAGAAGTGACGTCATGAAATGAAACCATTGATACACGTCGCATTTTGCATTTCACGTTAACCGCCGCATCATGATTTATGTTCTGCATTGATCAACGTTGAAAAGCTGAGAAGCAGCATTGCTGTCAATATGTCCGTGGGGAAAATACCCTACCTGCGCTGCCAAATTTCTGTTTAATGTGTTACACTTGCAACATCCTTTTTTAACAACATACTACCGAAAAATAAAGGATTGAACTCACTGTTGTTCATGTGACAAGAAAGCGTAACAGTATTGGCCTGGCTGCTCGGTCTTGGGTTATGAAATCCTTTGCTAATGTAACTTTTGGCTAATGTTCGTAATGTAATGAAATGAAAACTGCTTTGAACGTTTTTTTCTCTTCTTGCCTGTTTCCACTGACTTCTCGTGTATTTTCCATCTGATTTCAGTCAACAGTCGCCAGCAGTACCCGAGGAGTGGTGCGGCCCACCCTGCCAGTGTAAGATTATACTCAAACTATTTATAGAATTAAGGAATCACAATTTAAATGTTGTATTTTTTTCAACTGCCTTTTGTGCATTTATTTTAGCTGCAACTGTACCTTGAGTTTTCTCTGTTTTGTATGTTTTCCCAAATGTCTTTGGTTTTTTTTTAATTAAATTTTATTTGCACTTGTGAGACGCACTCATCTTTTTCATTGTATGGACAGCATATAATGACAATAAAGGCTATTGATTGATTGATTGATTGATTGATTGATTGGGACACCTGACAAACTATTCCTACCAAAGTTCATAGCACGTGGATTTTTAAAATGACTTTTTAAGGTGAAAAATTGAAATTCGGATTCAGGGGGGGACCTAAGTGGTCTCATCCAACATTTGTGATGTACTGTACGATATCCAATCATGGACTAAGACTTTTGTCCTACTTTTGTTGATTGGTGATTGCCGGAGGTGAAGAGCGGGATCGGCAGTGTTTGGTGGGTGACAGAGGAGATGACCTGGCCCTTCAGGGCCGTGAAGTTTTACTCAGATGGGAGTGGCTGGGGGCACACATCCACCCGTGTGGTTCGTTGTTCTAGAGGTATGTTTCTCGCTTCAGGTGCGAGAGGTCCCGGGTTCGACTCCCGGACGAACCCTGCTAAGCTCACTATGCTGTAATATTTTACCTTGCTGTCTTTCTCAAGGTGGCCTGTGTAGAAACTCAAGGGTTCATTCTTGTTTAGGGTGGCAGCCAAGTGATCATTGACTTATGAAGTCATTTGCTCCTCTGTGTTGGTTGTTGTTCTTTGGAAACACTTCTCAAGGAGAGCCTCACTGAAAGAGGTCCCGGGGTTGAAATTCACAACGAGCTCTCTTTGAAAATGTCAACAGCCAGGAATCCTTTGCCGTCGTCCCACAGTGGCCAGTATGACAAGTGAGCATCTTTTGAATTTCTGTGGGCCTTGTTCTTTCGGTATGCTTCTCGATTACCTGTGACCTTGAGAAGTCCAGTTTTCAAGTCCCAGAAAAACCCTTTTTCCCAAATTTCCATTAGCTGAGAAGGGTTTTGTCAGCTTCACCTTTTTGCAGTGAGAAACACTCACAATCTTCGATGTCACACGTCAGCCATGGCTTCACAGTGCCGTGTCACAGTACTCATTTACAGCTACAGAGATTCTATTGAAGATAATATTTCCACCTTATGTTTAAAAGATTGGAACAACGAGTCAACTAACTCTAATGTGTGATGTGATGAACCCGGAAATGATGGTGGCGGCCTTTGCTGTTCAACTATATTGTGTGAAAAGTGACTGCTGTGCGGCCAATTGGGATTTGAGTTCGTTCACTTTCCTCATTCTCAGCTTGCTTTTCGGCGGAATGTCAGTGTCGTATTTTCCATAAACAATTTGAAGATGCCATTCCACAATTCACTACACTGGCAGAAGAGGGAAACGCACTTCAACAATGACATCGTGAAAAAGAAGTCCACCTCACATTCCGTAGGAAAGACATCCGCTTTTGCATTCTTTACGGCAGCATCCATACTCATGTTTGAGATTTCTTAAGCGAGGGCTGAAAATTGGGTGGGACTCGCTGACATCGTGTTTTCTTGTGCTGTCGTTGTTTGCACATGCGCGGTGAGCTAAAGTTAAAAAAAAAAAAAACATACAGCTGGTGTGTTTTTTTTTTTCCCTCAGCACACCGTCACGATCAACCTTGTGACTGACTGGTAAGTAGTTACCTTTCTGACACAAAGCACATCATGTGACAATTATTAAGGAAAACCTCTTACAGGGGCTCGTCTGGGATTTGAACCATGACTCTTGCACCCTAAGCGAGAATCATACCTCTAGACCAACGAGCCACAATAGTCAATATTTGACACTCATTTTAGAAGCATTCTACAAGACCATGAGGAGGCAACCCACATTTCTTGATCTCTTTTAGCACCGCTCTCGTGGCTTGATCGAGCTTTTTCAAAAATGGATGAAATTGGAAAAAAATGAGGGAGGAAAATAAATTTTTGGTTCTAATATGGTTTCGGTGAAAGGTGAAATATTAAACAAAATTATTATACTTCATTCCCTACCTGACGGTGGCGGTTGAGGTCTGCGAGATGGGACTTGAGATGTGAGGTGGGCGTCCCAAGAGGTGAGCTGAGCACCCAAACGTTCTCGAGTGCAAGAGGACCAAGAAAGAGAGAAAGAAAACATGAAACTGTAAATTTTTGCCAAGGCTTTTCATCAATGATTTTTTTTTCTTTAATCCTAACACTAATTGCCTGACAATGTTTTTGGTGATTTCAACTTTTTACATCGACCCAAATTAATGGGCCTGGACCAATGGTTTAGCTGGACTGTCACCATGGGGAAAACAACAGTAGGTTCAAGACCCCACCCAAACTCACTGCTGTTGTGTCCATGAGCAAGACACAGATACCCTGAATTGCTCCCCGGTTGTTTCACTTGCCCCAGATGCTCCAGTGTGTTCCACTAACAAGTGTGTGTGTTTACTGTGATGAGTAAAATGCAGACAACAAATGTTGTGTACATGCTTGCTGGTTCATGAAAATAAAGATGAGTCTTCTATTTCCTCATGAAGACCTGATGACTTCTTCCTCCTGGATGTGTTGGTGGTGACTCTCTTTTTTCCATCCATTCATCCATCCATTTTCTTTGCCGCTTATCCTCACGAGGGTCACGGGGAGTGCTGGAGCCGATTCCAGCTGTCAACAGGCAGGAGGCAGGGTACACCCTGAACTGGTTGCTAGCCAATCACTGGGGATATTGAGAAAAACAGCCAGGCTCACAATCACACCAAGGGGCAATTTAGAGTGTCCAATTAATGTTGCATGTTTTTTTTGGGATGTGAGAAGAAAAGCCACACAAGCGTGGGGAGAACATGCAAACTCCACACAGGGAGCTTCGGGATTGAACCCGGGACCTCAAAACTGTGAGGCCAGCACTTTCCACCTGACCCACTGTACCACCCATGCCAGTTCTAGAAACATCAATATTTGAATCAGAGTTAGCACAGACCTGGGTAAATATTTTCACATGAAAACTGAAACTTTTGTGTGGCTGTGTGTGTCTGTCTGTCTGTGTTTGTGTGTGCATCTGTGTGTGTGTGGTGTGGTGTCTGTGTGTGTGTGTGTGTGTGAGAGCCACACACCCCCTGTCGTGTATGGGTCCATATTTGAATAACTTTTTTCAAGAAGTTTTCTGGAAATTAAAAGAATACACGTTGCTTGAGTTTCCAAATGGGTTTGTTCAAGTTGGCATGATATCATACATTGCTGTCATGTATCATTGCACCACATGAACAACAGCTCGTACCCAAAAATTATGTCAATCACTGATTTAATATGTGGAAAACCACATTGGGCATGTGTCGAACTGGAGTTGTTATATATGCTTGATACGCGTGAAGTCCTTGTTTGGAAACAAACATGCTCGGTTTGTTTTTCGCAAAGAAGAGCCCCACGATAACCAAAGGATAACATTTCCTCCCCGTCAGGGAATCGAACCCCGGTCTTCCGCGTGACAGGCGGAGATACTGTCCACTATACTAACGAGGAGACTCTTGTACCAGTTTTCCGGGAACAGATGGTCTCCGGCAGAGTTTTTTTTGTTTTTGTTTGTTTTTGTTGTCAAGAAGCTGTTGTACATGAGGCGCTTGTCACATTCGATGTTGAGTCGAGTGCCACCATAATAAAATATTGTTTGAAAATATTGTGTGCGCATAACTCTTTCCAAAGTTGTGGTAATCAGAAAAATGAATGTGGTAGTAGAAAACTCACTTGATTTCAGGTCTCACACATATATTGATTAATCACTTGGAAATATACTTTTCAGAGGGGAAATTACTGGCTAGATTCTAGATATAAAAATAGATCAATTTTATGTTTCTGAATTGGTTGTTACATTTTTATTTCTAGAAGTGGTGCATTTGGAGTCGTCATTTGCTGTAAGCTATAATAATCAAAATTATATATGTATCAAAAAATGATGCATCTCGTTTAGTTTCACTTTTTGAATTGAAATGAAACTTTTGACATCATGATAATTGATTGAGATGGACCATAATCGAAGCTTGCTTGAATGTGTTTGTCAGCTTTGGAAAATGGCATCAACCTTCGTTAATGTCCTGAATAGGAGGGACTTAAGTGAACTGAGTGATTTGTTCCTGAACTTGTGTACTAAAAAACTTAAGACTGATTCATTTGGTTGTGAGCCACCAAGGCGTGATGTAATCATCCTAGCACGAGGATGATGAGTGATTCATTTACCACAGGAACGCCATACTCCGCAGTGAGCGTACTCATGAGAGCAATTGCTAAATCCTGACTGAATTCTGGTGAGAGGTCTCGATATTCTTGTGGAACTTGTGAGAGGTCCACTGGGTCGACAGCAAGTGGAGCGTCTTTGGAGGCTCTAACAGCAGAAACCAGGCAGTGGCAGCGACAGCGAGGACTCCATCTAGTGATAGTTCAATGGGTCCAGTCTACTGTGGTCTTGTAATTTGAAGCCAGGGAATACCAAGAACCACAGGCATCTCAGAGGAAGGGTTGACAAAGAGGGATCTGGTTTCAGGGTGAGTGCAGGAGATGAGGAGTGTGATAGGCACCGTTTGGTGGATGGCAGGTGACCCAACCATGCAGGGCTGCGAAACTTTACGGGGATGGTGACTGATGTGGCTCGTTGGTCTGGAGGTATGATTCTTGCTTTGGGTGTGAGAGTTCATGGGTTCAACTCCTGGAGGAGCACAGCTATTCCATCTGTGGTTCCACACTCTCCAGTATGCTTACGAGTAGCTCAAGGTGACCCTCGGAGCAAGCAAAGGGGTCATTGAACCTTCCTGTGTTGGTTGAAGGCAAATGATTCTTGTTTTGGGTGCCAGCCGAATGATCAATGAGATATGTGATTATCTCCTTCATTTAAAACACCCTTGATGCCCTTGTGACAAGGAATGAAGTCATGTGCTCTTCTTTGCAGGTTCTTTGTACTTTGGTTATCCTTCTCAAGGAGAGCAGGACTCAAAGGGCTCCCGGGAATGAAATATCTGATAAGATCTCTGGAAATTTCAACAGCCAGTATGACAAGTGCTCATGTTTTTCATTTCTGTGCGCCTTGTTCTTGCAGTATGCTTCTTCATTAATTGTGGCTGTGAAAAGTGCAGTTTTCAAGTTCTAGAAAAAAATTCGGGGGTTACGATGTCGCAGTTCGAGGGGCATGTGAGACCCTGAAGAAACAAAAATGAAGAACAAATTATCCTCAGAGCACTTTGTTAGGTTTATCACCTAACTTGCTGGAATAATTGCACAAATAACAGACAAGAAGTCGTCTTTCTTCTGATCAGGAGGACGTGAGAGAAAGGCCAGTTACAGACTCCAAACACGTTCTGAACCAGCCTCTCACGTACTCTTTTTTTAATTAGAAAACGCACAAGGTCAAAAGGAGGGGTGAGCAGATGAAATGAACAAAGGTACAGTTTTTGGTGATGATGTGGCACATTCTTTGGTTATGATGGAGTTGTCCTTGGCCACTTCAAGGAAGATACTGTTGCATCTGTGTATAGGAGCTGGCTTTGTCCTGGCTAAGTCCATAATAAATATATTTACGAATACTCGAACACACTTGTATTTTGTTCATATCGTAACACAAGCACATTCGCACCATTTCCTGGTCCTCTTACACTCAAGAAAGTCTGGCTGCAGATCTCACCTCTAAGCCCCCCCAACCTCACATCTCAAATCCCATCCTGCAGACTACAAGCGCCACCGTCAGGCAGGGAACAAAGTAGAATAATTTGAAAATTCTGTTTCAGTGTTTCAGGAACTTAATTGAATATTTTAAAAATAATTTTCAATTTCCATTTCAGCATTAAATCCATTTGTTTACAGCACTGGACTTCATTCACAATTTTCATCTACGGTTCAAGTGTTTCAATCTTTTATTTATAAATCAGTGAATATTTAAATATGATAATGATGATGATGGTGATGATGATGATGATGATGATGACTTCACTCGATCTACCATTGATGTTTTCATGGCATGGAAGGAAATCGGATTGGCCGAAGAAAAAACTCGCGCAGAGAACATGCCAACTCTTTTTTTGTCTGTTCTGAGCCGCTGGTCATCCCGTGAGAATATTCGCTTCCGTTGGCCAGGATAGGGAGACAAAGGGTCATCTTATTTGTATAGTGGACGGTACCTCAGCCTCTCACGCGGAAGACCGGGGTTTCATTCCCTGATTGGGAGTTAAATATTGCTCCCTTTTGCTTTTCGTGGGGCTCTTCTTTGCGGAAAGCAAGCCGAGCAGCCTTGTTTCCAAGCAGGAACCTCACACGTATTAAGCGAATATAGCGACTGCTCCCACTTTGAACCTCGGTCCCAAGAACTGTGATGCCAACAGTCTCACGAGTTGCACCATCATGCTGCCCAAGAATGTTTCAGTGTTTCGCAATTTGTTTTGTTTTGCACAGCTGCCCACGAGGAACTGCACCTGAACACATCGGCAATGCGAGCCAACGAGGTGGTTTGGTGGTCCTGCTGACAGACATCACGCAAGCAACAGTTTCAGTTGCGTACTTCAGAAGTTGTGAGATTTGCCGAAGATGCGTGAGGTCCCTGTTTGGAAACAAAGCTCCTCTGCTTGCTTTCCGCAAAAAAGAAGCCCACAAAAAGTAGAAATCAACTTCATTTAACTCCCCGTCAGGGAATCGAACCCCGGTCTTCCGCTTGACAGGTGGAGATACTGTCCACTATACTAACGAAGTTGAAATATATGAAAATGTCCTATGAATCATGATATCACGGAGCTGATGACATAAGACAGCCCCTTCTCAGCTTGTCACAGACGGTGTCGTGGTACACACAACTGCCTTTCATGTAAGCGGTGTGGGCTCGATTCCCGCTCAATTGTGGAGTTGCAATGTTCCCGGCAACTCTCTGGCAACCAGTTCAGTCTGATCTGCCTTTTGCCCAATGTTAGCTGGAGCAGGCTGCGACCCTTGTTGAGGATAAGCGGTTTGGAAAATGGATGTGGACCCGTCTCTTTGACAGTCCCTTCGAGTGGGTGGTTGTTGCTTAAAACATTTCTGCTGTAGAGCATCGTGGGTAATACGTCACCTGTCCCTTCTTCCAATGTTGGCGGAGGGACAATCGGGCTTCACTAAATCTTGCTGAATTTCGCCTGCCACATCAATGCGCAGGAGTCTTCTCTTACTCCTCACCTGTTCAGCCATCTTACCTCCACCAAGCCTATCCGCAATAATCCTGTTAGAGGTGGCTGACTTCCCTGACAAGCCGGATCAGCTCTTGCACCTCCCCCACACTCCAGAGATTCGTTCCTTTAACCCCCTCCACTTTCTCAACCTTCCTTGCCTTCCACTCTGCCACGTGGACATGCCGCTTATACTGGGAGATGCCAACCTCTGTAGCAAAGACGGATCCGCAGAGCTCACAATTGAACTCCCCACCTCTGCTCTCCTCCACCGTGGCCCCCTTGCACTTGGGCACATGGCACACGATGGAGTGACTGTTGGCGTTTCACCTCCCACATTTGCGGCACACGCACAAAACAGAGGCACCCGCGTGCCGGATCGCAAAATGCTTTCCAAGCATATGAATACCCCCCCTATCCGCCCTCCACACAGCGGGCAGTCCGGGCTTCGTTTACCCGTGTTTTATTGAATATCTTCACTTTGACATTCAGAGCACTGGGCAGAAATCAAACTCCTTGCGGGCCTTCGCGATGCTTTGTTTTAATTAAACAGTTGGATTCCCCTGGTCTGCTCTAGTTCTAAGCCAGCTGCTAGGCTAATTAGATGACGGGGTTTTTGGATATTTTAAGTGGCTGACTTGCAGTCGCTTTCCATTTTCTAACTTCCGCTCAACTGGATCGCCTGGAAGAACCACCCCATAAACAGACGACCTCCCCCTGGTCAAGGCAGCCAGGCAGCCTCGCTCCCACTACCCCAAAGACCCAAACCCGCAACTCTAAAGGATGCGCGCAACCTCCCCCTCATGTTCCCAGTCATGAGATGTTACTGTTCTCTGACCCAACCATTGGGCCTGAACTCCCTCGCCGCAGTCCAGCCATGTCTCTCCACCTCAGTGGCGAGGAGCTCGCATATCTTATTGTGCCGCCATATTCTACTGCCCTGCACATACGAACACTGCCCCAAGATATGAGAGCACGATTCCAACCTAGCAAGACAACGCCTGCAGGCCGCTCCTGCCTTGTTCAGTCCCCTTGCCAGGAACTCCGTGTTGGGGTACATCCCTGGCTTTAACGCGGGGCCCACAATCCAATATTTCTGCCTGAAACCCACAGTTGTCCGGTCCGCCAGCCATGAGTTACTAATCCAATCCCCACTAAGTTGAATAATAAACATGCGTGCGTGCACACACAGACATTCACACCCCATGTGTATCTGGGTACCAGAATGATTAAAATTTGTAAACAGGATTTACAATGATATCACTTTACAAAATGAAAAGTTATCACGAACATGTTATTGGGGGGAGTGAAAAATAAACGTGATGCACTTTATCTGCAATAGGTGAGGGATTACTTACTGTATCAGGTAAAGACACAAGTGAACATGTGAGAAAAGCAATGATCAAAAAGCTTTTAATGTAATGGTGTAAAATGATTTTCTTTGTTATTGACTTAAAAACAACTTTCTTGTATTCTGTGTACCAGCTTTTATTGTATCTTCAACCTGTAACGGAGCTCTATTGTCCCGAAACAAAGGTTAATCTGATTTGAGCTTTTCTGATCTGTAAACGTGAAAATAGAGGGCTTGTCATTAAAAAAAATTTCAGCTTATAAAGCTGCCTAGAGAAGAGACGTCTGTATATATTTTGGTGATGACTGACAGTTTTGGGACATGAAGCCACATTTCCTGGGTGAGCCTTGCAAGCGATACCCTGCCGTGTTTGTCATTTTTTGGATTATGTCCTTTTTCATCCCAATCCATAAATTTCTTTTGTTCTTGTTTTTCTATGCACAGTAAGTTTGTGAGGGAACATCATTTTGGGGGTACGAACTATTTTTCATGCGATGGAACAATATATGACATCAATGTAAGATACACGGCCAACTTGAGCAAAGCCGTGTTTAAAAACTCAAGCAAGATGTTTTTTTTTCTTATTTCTTAAAGTTTGAAGATCAGGATTCCACCTGACCGCGACAACATATAAAAATATGACAAAATACTGCCACTTCGACGATTGGTAGATTCCTTTTCCCACACAAGCTTTGCCAGGGCTTTTTAATGTTGAATTTTGTTAATGAAAAAGGGGCATTCAAAAGGGAATTAGTTGTTTTACAATTGTTTCAAAATGTGTTTTTAATTTTCCTGAGCATGCATGCTTTTAGCCCAACGTTTTAGTGATGGCAATGTCAAATAAGTGGAGCATTGATTGAAGCACTGGAAAGAATGAATTTTGGTGGTAAACTGTATTTGTGATCCTGCATAAAATACGGTAAGGCTGACTCCATCTGCTTGTACATCAAATCCATTTTCCCCATTAAAAGGAATTAAAATGTATTTTTGTTTTAATTGGAAACCCCCCAAAAATAAAAAGCCCGTACTATCAAGCAAAACATGGCCCAAGCAAAAAGGCTGAAGTGGAAAAAAAAAAAAAAACTTGGGCACTGTGGAAGATCACAAGCAGACGGCCTCTTCACTCCACTATCAGATACTGATGATGATATGATTTAAAAGTCAGAAAGTGGTTTGTCACACTGACAACAATCAATGGAAATGTTCTCGGTGGGAAAACATTTGCTTGTAAGAGCAAACAACAACAACAACAACAAAAAACACTGGAGAGAAACCTTTTTCCTGCTTATTTGAAATTCTTGAAGTACTGAGGATTTGCATGTGACGTCATGAGACCACGTGCATTTGTTTATGCAGCCATATTGGTAGGAAGGTTTATGCAGAAGAATCCAGAGGCGCTACCATAGGTTTGGTTTTTTTATTGTATGCTTTCTTTTTTCTTTTACTTTTTCGACAAACTGGAGAGCACAAGTGAATGCCATGATGAATTTTCCTTGACTGACAACACCAAACATTAGGATCAGCTGTCAAAGGCCCGTTATGTGGACATACAGACTACCGACAGAGAAGTTTTCCTCTGTTATGAGTGCTGCCAATTCTCCAAACATCTGTTATTCGGACATATACAACTATATTACACATAATCCTTCCCCATACAGAGGTATGGAATTAAAAGCCTACAAATACTTGACCGCAGGTTTTGTTAACAAGTTCATGGTCACCTTTATACAAGCTGGATTTTTTTGTTCTCACTGTCACTGTACATTTTTTTACACACTTATGTATCCACTGTCTTGATTCAAGATTGAAGATAGATCCGCAACTAATAGTTAAAATTTTCATTTTCACGAACTGCAAAAATGTGCTATAATAATGACTACATGTGGATTTGTATGCTAAATCCACAAATACTTGTTATGCATCTAAGTGTAATTTTGAAAACGCTGATAAAATCAGAAAAATATTGTTTCATTTTTAGGTAGATCATTTTCAAGCATTGAATTAGGTGCCTTTGAAAGTTTGGGTTATCACATTGTACTTGTAAGGCAGGCCTCAGTGAAGATTGTTCACATGTCACAGCATCTAAGTGTAATTTTGAAAACGCTGATAAAATCAGAAAAATATTGTTTCATTTTTAGGGAGATCATTTTCAAGCATTGAATTTGGTCCTTTTGAAAGTTTGGGTTATCACATTGTACTTGTAAGGCAGGCCTCAGTGAAGATTGTTCACATGTCACAGCAGTTTTGTCTGTTATGGAAGTTTATGGCAAACTCAAAGACAGTACAACATGTACACAAACAAGTTGCTTGCTCATGACAAGATCCAGCATCAATCCGAGCAAATATCCAGTTTGAAAAACTGGGAGCTATTGATTTTACGACACCACATCAGAAGATAAAGTCAATGAAACCAAACATCATGAAGAAAACCAATTCCTTCAGTACCAACTGGGCCTAAAAAGCCAAAGATCATTGGATATGACCAGAGATGAAATCACGACAAAAGGAAATCAATCACAACAATATGAGGAGAAGTGGCGCCAGTCAGGACACTCCGATCTTCACTCTCACATTTACCTGGATGCCACTCTTTCAGAGAACCGACACATAAACACCACAAAACACAACCAGATGTTTAATAAGTGCCAAAAAAGCACATAATTCTGTTAAATGCTTAAACCAGGGACCTTTAGATCTTCAGTCTAACGTTCTGGCAACTGAGCTATTTCAGCTCCATGAGGGTAGGAACTGTTGCCTGCTTGCAACTTTGTCAAAGGACCAAAACTTGAAGCAAAACATAACCAGATGTTTAATAAGTGCCAAAAAAAGCACATAATTCTGCAGTAAATGCTGAAACCAGGGATCTTTAGATCTTTAGTCAAATGCTCTCCCAACTGAGCTATTTCACTGTTGCCTCTCAAAAAACCAAAACATTGTGCAAAATATAACCAAATGTTTAATAAGTGCCAAAAAAAAAAAACCCAGACAATTCTGTACTAAATGCTGAAACCAGGGATCTTCAGATCTTCAGTCTAACGCTCTCCCAACTGAGCTATTTCTGCTCCATGAGGGTAGCAACTGTTGCCTAGTTGCAACTCTGTCAAAGAACCAAAACATGCCGCAAAACATAACCAGATGTTTAATAAGTGCCAAAAAAGCACATAATTCTATACTAAATGCTGAAACCAGGTATTGAACCAGGGACCTTTAGATGTTCAGTCCAACACTCTCCCAACTGAGCTATTTCAGCTCCATGAGGGTAGGAACTGTTGCCTGTCAAAGAACCAAAACAAACCGCAAAATGCGACCAAATGTTTAGTTAGTGGCAAAAAAAAACCCCATGTAATTCTGTAGAGAACGTTGAAACCAGGGACCTTTAGATCTTCAGTCTAACGGTCTCCCAACTGAGCTATTTCAGCTCCATGACGGCAGGGTCTGTTGCCTGGTTGCAACTCTGTCAAAGAACCAAAACATGAAGCAAAACACAACCAGATGTTTAATAAGTGCCAAACAAGACACATAATTCTGTACTAAATGCTGAAACCAGGGATTGAACCAAGGACCTTTAGATCTTCAGTCTAACACTCTCTCAACTGAGCAATTTCAGCTCCGTGAGGGTAGGAACCTAATTTTGTTGTGTGTTCCCTCCTTTTTTTCTTCCTTCCGACAACAGCTCCCTTATAAGCAAGCAACAAAACTACACCTGTTTCCACCCGGTCTCGAACCAGGGACCTTTCACGTGTTATGCGAACGTGATAACCACTACACTATGGAAACATGTAAGATCACAAGGTTTTTGTTGATTTCGCCATAATTGCCAGTCAAAGCATTGTTCAATGCTAAGTACATTGAGACGAAAACATAAATACATCTTATAGTGCGACAATCAGAGTATGTCTGATACCGTTAAACATTTAGAAGGTGATAATAAACGTACATGGAAAAATTAGAGACACTTGGCATAAAGGATCCATATGTAATGCTGAAGTCGATGTTGTCACCAAAAAAACAGGTTAATTCACAGAATTGTCAATCTTGATCATCACTTGACTAAACAAGTTTGGCAATTTGTCTGTCACGACCCGGAGAGTAACTTGGCCCGTGCCAATGAAAGCACCGCATCCTTACCACGAGACGATCTGACTCGGCATTCCATAAATGGGTCAGTCCTGGATCGTTTACATTCTCACTACAGCCAACAGCTTTTTACAGCCTACTTTTGTGGCAGTTTCAGCAAAGCTGTGATCGCGTAGTGGTTAGTCCTCTGCTTTGTTGCCATGCAATCCTTGTTCAATTCCGGGTCACAGCAGGTATAAAGCACCTCAGTTGCCCTTTTCAATGCTGTTATTTTGCCAATGTGGGACACTGAAAATTGTATACAGGGTTTGCAGAAGGTGCAGGGTTTGTGTAGGGCGAGTGGTGCAATGGCTAACGTGTCTGACCATGGATCAGGAGAGTCTAAATTCAACTCCTGGCTAGCTTAGTGTGTTTTTTGCATGTGATATAAAAACCAGTTCAGAATGATGTCTTTGGTATGTTCGGCTGAAATGTTTTCTTTGATGGTTGGATCAAAAATATTTGTATATTTTTCTTGATACCTCAAGAACTCCTTTATAAATGACATCTGCCATTTTAAAGTAATTATATAGCAGAGATGCATCAATTGAATCATGAAATGTGATGCAGAAAGCACATTCTGCTATTTGCATCCAGTGCATGATGGTCTTCATCTTTTTCTGGCGCTGTGACATCACACAAACTAAACATTGTGTTCATTTACTGTTATGTGCGATTGTTCATTCTGTTCTTCATGTCCTTGCCCTTATTTGCTGTAGTATGATTTAACAAGATCACATTAGTTTATCACAGGGGGGTCCAACTCATTTTGTCACGGGCCACACTGCAGTTTTGGTTTCCTCAGAGGGCCGTCATGAAACTATAAAAATCTTTAATCGTCTCATCATATTTACACATATACATAAACTTTATGAACTTGTTTTGGAATTAGATAAAGGGTCATGGGTTTTTCAACTATTGGTGGGCCAGATCTGACGCCCGGTCCTTGAGTTTGACACTTGTGATTTTTGGTGTGGCATTTGGTTTTACAAATGGTTCAGGCAGCTGCAAAAGATTATTATTATTTTTTTGAGCAGGCTTTCCAAGTGAAGAAGGAATACCACCGGCAGATAGTGAAAGTCACGCAACAGGGGAAGAAACGTGCTCAGTTATGCGTGCCTTGCAAGCGTTCCAAACTCTGTGCCGATTACTTTGAAGCCTCATGTTTTGCAACAGCACTGGATACACAATTGTAGTTAGCCAGAGGCTGAAAGAGTGTGTGTGTATATATATATATCCGCCTGTCTGGAGTTTGCTTGTTCTCCTCATGCCTGCGTGGGTTTTTTCCGGGCACTCTGGTTTCCTCCCACATCCCAAAAACATGCAACATTTATTGGACACTCTAACTTGCCCCTAGGTGTGATTGTGAGTGTGGCTGTTTGTCTCGGTGTGCCTTGCGATTGGCTGGCAAACAGTTCAGCCTCCTGCCCAGTGACAGCTGGGATATGCTCCAGCACTCGCCATGACGCTTGTGAGGATAAGCGGCTAAATAAATGGATGGATGGAAGGACTAAAAGCTTTCCCACACAGAAATTTTCCATTGTTTGTTGTCAGTGTGACATGTCAAATCCCCTTCAGACGTTTTATCATCTCTTTGTTAGTGAAGAGGTTAAGAGAGATGTGACATCATGTCGTCACTCATTGTGGAGTTCAGAGGCCGCCTGCTGGTGATCCTCCACAGTGCCCCAGATTTGCAGATTTTTTCACATATTTCTTGGTCCACATTTGCGTGAAGTTGAGAGCATTTTGTTTGTGGAAGCTTCCCACAAGTTGAAAGACATTAATTTCTTTTTAATGGGGAAAATGCCTTTGCTATACTGGACACGCAAATAGAGTCATAATCACTGCTTTTACAAGAGTCATTTATGAAAGATCACAAATACATTTGACAGTCTACAACACCATATTCCAGTCAATCATTTGCTTATTTTGTTATTG
>NC_084659.1:15969695-15996212 GCF_019802595.1 Syngnathoides biaculeatus
AGTGTGAAATGTGAGTTTAGATTTTTCATCATCTCAGCGTTAGTGATGTGAGAGTGTGACATCATCATTTTTAATGGGGAAAATGTCTTGAATCTACAGTACAAGCAAATTGAGTCAAATTCACTGTTTAACAAGTGTCATTTATAAAGATCCACAAATACACTACTCCTCAATCATTCATTGCTTATTTGATGTTGGCATAACAAACTATTTGACAAAATTACTAGTTTCAAAAGTTGGTCCTTATTTGAATCATTTTTTTCAAGAAATTTCCGGAAATTAAAAGAAACAATACAGCTTGCTGGATTTCAAATGGGTTTGTTCAAGTTGGCATTATATCATACATTGCTGTCATGCACCTAATGAAACACAGCTCGTACACCCAAAAATTATGTCAATCACTGATTAATATGTGTAAAACCACGATGGGTGTGCCCTGTCTTGCAGCCAAAGGCACTTCACCTAAAATCTGTCACAATCAACACCAACATTTAAGCAAGCTCTACTCTTGGGGCTTAACATCTGAAATATTACGACAATGAAGCCCAATAATTTAACACCAGCACGGTGTGGTACCTCTTGGGCGTTGGCCTCCACCAGATCAGGTTTAAATCCTGACCAGGACTGTGTCGAGTTGGCAGTTGTCCACCTGTGACTGGGTGGTGGGTTTTCTCAGGGCAATCTGTTCCTCCCACATCCAAAACACAATGGAGACTCTAAATTGCTCTCGAGTGTTGTTTGTTTCCATGTGCACGAATGGCTCCCAACAAGTTTGGGTGTACGCTGCCTCCTCCTTGAAGATTGCTCAGATTGGTCCAGAAGGAAATTTAATTCATACTATGATGGCAATTAATTACTTGTATATTTGTGTTTTTGTTTAACTTGGCACTTTCGGGCCACGGTAGTTACCAAATGCAATTCAGCAAGAGAAGAAGGCTTGCTGGTCATGCGACTGACAGGACATAAGACAACAATTTCAGTGTGTCAAAAACTGGAGTTGCGTGAGGTCCTTGTTGGGAAACCAAAGCTGCTCGGCTTGTTTTCCGTGAAGGAAGAAGAACCCCACGAAAACCAAAGGATACATCAACTACCTCCCCGTGGGGAATCGAAACCCGGTCTTCCACGCGACAGGGAAGATATGTCCACTATAAACTAACGAGGAGACACTTACAATTGTTTCCCGGGAAAAAGACGGCTCCGCTGTTGTAGATGAGGTGCTGGGCCGTTGGACATTGAGTCGAATGCTACCATAAGATAATATGTTGAAAATATTCTGTTGCGAACTCTTTGACAAAGTTGTGGTAATCAGACACAGACAAAAAAAAAAGAATAGGGTAGTAGAAAACTCCACATTGATTTCAGGTCTCAACATATTAATTTAATAATGGAAATAATTTGTTCAGAGGGGAAATTAATGGCTAAATTAGATTAAAAATTTATCTATTTTATGTTTCTTAAGAAACGTTGTACATTTTTCTTTCTAGAAGAAGTGGTGCCATTTGGAGTGGTCATTTGCTGTATAGATAGAATTATCAAAATTACTACATGTATCAAAAAATGGTGAGTTCGAGAGTTTCACTTTTTGAATTGAATGAAACTTTTGACATAATTATCATATTGAGATGTGCCATGATGGAAACTTGTGGAAATGTGTTTTTCAACGTTGGAGAAGGCATCAATCCTCATTAAATGTCCTGAATAGGAGGACTGAGTGAACCAGAGTGATTTGTTCGTGAAACTGGTACTAAGGAACTTAAGGATGATTCGTTTGGTTGTGATCTGCCGAGTATAAGAAGTACGATGAGGTGATTCGGTTTTCCAAGAGGAACGACATCCTCCGCAGTGAGCGTACTCTATGAAGAGCGATTGCTAAATCCTGACTGAATACTGGTGATGAGGTCAGGATAGTCTTGCGGAACTGGAGAGGGGTCTTCTGGTCCGCAGCAGGGCGGAGGCGTCTCTGGAGGCTGAACAGCAGAAAGCAAGCCCGTGGCAAGTGACAGCTGAGGGACTCCATCCACTTGTAGTCAATGAGTAGAGTCTATTTGTGGGCTTGTGAATTTGAAGCCAGGGAATAGCAAGAAACCAACAGGCATCCCAGAGGAAGGAATGGACAAAGGGGATATGGTTTCAGGGTGATTTGCCGGACATGAGAGTGTGTGATAGGCACTGTTTGGTGTTTGGCAGGGACCACTCAGGCCTGCGAAACTTACGGGGGTGGTGAATATCTGGCTCATGGGTCAAGAGGTATGGTTCTTCAATTTCTGTTTGAGAGGTCGTGTCTGTTTCAACTCCTGGACAAGCCCAGCTAGGCCATCTGTAGTTGCTCAGTATGCTGCAATAAAACAAGTTTTTTCATTTGCTCAAGTGGCCCTTGTAGAAGCAGAGGGGTCATGAACATTCCTGTGTTGTTGAAGGAAACGATCCTTGTTTTTGGGTGCCAGTCAAATGATCAATAGATATGCAATTAATCTCAATCATTTAAAACACCATTGTGCCCATTTGACAAGGAATGAAGTCATGTGCTCTTCTTTGTGGGTCTTGTTCTTGGGTTATACTCTCAAGGCGACCAGGATTCCATGAGGTCAGGGTTTGAAATTTCCAATAAGATCTCTGTAAATTTCAACCGCCAGTATACAAGTGATTATGTTTTCATTTCTGTGCACCTTGTTCTTGCAGTAAGATCCTTGAGTAATTGGGGCGTGAGAAGTGTATTTTCAAGTCCCAGAAAAAAACTTGGGGGTCTTGTTTGATTTGTCATGGTTAGAGGGGCGTGTGAGACATGTCAAATAGTAACACAACACATTCAAAAATTTTCTAATATCTTAATAGCAGAGAATTCTCAAAACTGTTGACCTCATGGGCTTCCCAACATTTGATGACGCCATAGTGCAAATAAAGCCATGAAGATTTGGATCATGTGGAAATTAATTGGCTGCAAGGCTTCATTTGGGTAAGCATGTTATCCATTGAACCCATTTTGCTTCACAGTGGCTGAAAGCCCCACTCAAGACCATCTTTAGGACTGTCACTGTCCACGCAAATTTCAAACCTCAGGACTAAAGAAAATTAACTCCTGGAATTTGGTGCGCTGTGAATCGAATTTGAACCAGGGTGCTGCAGCCACAACACAGTGTACTAAGCACAATACATCATGTAGGTGAGCGGACGAAACATGCAAACTCCACACAGATGGGATGGGATTGAACCCATGTTTCAGAACCCGAGGCCAATGCTCAACAGCCGCAACACCGTAAAATCATTGCTCAACCCAGTTTTGAAACAAGTGTACAGGCAACATCAAGCTGCTTTATCTATGGAAACGTCCACTCTCCTTAAGATTACAACATGAGCAAAAAAACAACAAATAAAATAAATAATACAGCTCCTTGACAAGCAAGCCAAGAAAAAAAAGTTTGTTTCCACCAGGTCTCTCGTACCAGGGCTTTTCGCGTGTGAGAAAAAATGTGATAACCACTTTACATATTGGAAACGGCCAAGCTGTGCCTTGGAGAGATGAAAGATGAAACTCTACTTCAGAGTAACGCTTCTCAGCTATTTTCAGCAGTTGACCTCCAATAAAACATCAACAAGAAATTTTGAATGACGACAAAGTTGGAAGAAGTGGACATTGGACTTCACCCTATAACTTCAAATTTACACTCAGTGACAAATGAAACATTCTGACAAAAGCAGAATATCAGTCAGTTGCACGAGCGGTCAGCTCCAACCCATGATATGTATTTGCAGTGGAATGGGATGTGAATTAAAGCAGAAGCTTGGATGTCCATCAGATTGCCAAAGAAAAGACCTTAATGTAAACACATAACCTTCCGATCTGGAGTCAGCCACGATACCGTTGCCGCCACAGAGCAGGTAATGACACCCTAAAACACATCCTATCACGAGAAATCATATTTAAATTTCATGTTATTTTATATTCATTGTTTCAATTCAACCGAGGTCTTTTGAACCTGGGAACTCGCGCTCCACCTCAGCAAGAATCATGCCCCCCGACCAATGGACCACAAGATGACACCTTTGTTTTCATGTCACATGCAACTTGTCGCACCTTCCAAGTGAAAATGATGACCACAAATAAATGTTATCTTTATTGAACATGGATCAATATCTTCTTTTGCCTTTTTCTTCAATGATTATAAGGATTATTATATTGAAGTATCCCATATGTAAAGTGCAACGCGCTGTGGGAGGGGTTTGCAATTTATTTTCATTTTTCATGTGAGGGATTGGAACAGAAATCAATGAGTGTCAGTGCACAAAAAACAACAAGCCAAGTATTAACCTCTTTGACACAAAGTTTTAAGCACGCAACAGTTGGAAATTGTCAAGGAAGAACTGTAATTGGGCTCGTCCGGGATTTGAACCCGGGACCTCTCGCACCCAAGCGAGATCATACTCCTAGACCAAGAGCCACAAGAGTTAGCACATGTCAAGTTTTTAGAATCACACAATCAGACCAGGAGGAGGCAACCCACATTCGTGAGTTTTTTTAGCACATCCCTGTGGCTTGCTGGAGCTTTTTCAAAAAACGATGAAATTGAAAAAAAGATGGGAGAGAAATAATTTTTGTTTTGATATGGTTTTTGTGGAAGGAGAAATATTACACAAAATTATTCTACTTCGTTCCATGCCTGACGGTGGCGGTTGAGGTCTGCAGGATGGGACTTGAGATGTGAGCGTGGGGGCGTCTTCAGAGGTAGGTTTGCAGCCAGACTCTCGAGTGCAAGAGGACAAAGAGAGAAAGAAAACATGGAACTCGGCATGGGGGTAGATGTTTGCAAAGGCGCTTTTTTTTTTATCTGAAACACTAATTTGCTTGACAATGTTTTTGGTGATTCAACTTTTCACATCGACCCAAATAATGGACATGACCAATGGTTTAAGCTGGACTGCACCATGGGGGAACGAAAAACAGTAGGTTCAAGCCCCCACCCAAACTCACTGCTGTTGTGTCCATGAGCAAGACACAGATACCCTGAACTGTTCCCCAGTTGCTCCAGTGTGTTCCACTAACAAGTGTGTTTGTTTACTGTGATGAGTAAAATGCAGACAACCAAATTTTTGTACATACATGAATGTCCATGAAAATAAGATGAGTCCTATATTTTCCTAATGAAGACCTGATGACTTCTTTTCATGGAGGTGTTGTGGTGACTCTCTTTTCTTCATCCATTCATTTCTTGCTGCTTATCCTCACGACGGTCAAGGGGAGTGCTGGAGTTGATTCCAGCTGTCAACGCGGGAGGAGGCAGGGGACACCCTGAACTGGTTCCGAGCCAATCACAGGGGATATTGAGAGAGAAACAGCCACAACACATTCACAACTCGGGGCAATTTAGGTGTCCATTAATGTTGCTGGTTTTTTTTGGATGTGAGAAGAAAAAAGCCACACAGCGCGGGGGAGAACATGCAAACTCCACACAGGAGGTACGGAGTTGAACCCAGGACTCAGAACTGTGAGGCAGCGCTTTTCCACCTGATTTCCACTGTACCACCCATACCAATCTAGAAACATCAAATTTGAATCAGAGTTAGCAAGACCTGGCTAATATTTTCACATGAAAACTGAAACTTTTGTGTACCTGTGTGTGTGTCTCTGTTTGTGTGCCGTTTTTTATGTGTGTGCGGTGTGTGAGCCACACCCCCCCCTACCGTGTTGATCAGGACCAATAGGAGGGAGAGAATCTGATCACGAACTTGAGCAGGGAAAACATTTCTCCAGGTGTCTTCTCTTGTGCCATTTTGGTTTTCCGGTAAAATGTTCCCACAAAGATCATTTCCATCGCTTGTCGTGAGTGTGACGTGTGAGTTTAGATCTTTCATCATATTCTTCATGGGTGATGAGAGTGCGACATCATCATTTTTAATGGGGAAATTTCTTTGATATACGGTTACAAGCAAATTGAGTCAAATTCACAGTTTTAAAAGTGTCAATTATTAAAGATCACAAATTAATACTTCTCAATCATTTCCTTATTTTTTGACATCACTAAACTATTGGACAAAATACATAGTTTTGCAAAGTTTGGGTCTATATTTGAATACTTATTTTTTTCAAGAAATTTTCTGCAAATTAAAAGAAGATACACATGCTAGAGTTTCCAAATGAGTTTGTTCAAGTTGGCATGATATCATACCATTGCTGGATGTATCATTGGAACCACACGAAAAACAACTCACTCCCAAAAATTATTCAATCCCTTATTTAATATGTGGAAAAATCTATTAACTTGTGTGTAAAACCACAGAGGCGTGTGCCACGTCCTTGCGGCGTCATGCATGAACCATTGTCAACAATAAAGACCAACATTTATGCAATTTTAATCTGGCGACTTAACTCTTGAAATATTACTACAAATTAGCCCAACATTTTATATGGATCAAATAAGGGCAGCACGGTGGGGTACCTGTAGAGCGTTGGTCTCACAGTTCTGAGGATAAAAAGTAAGTTTCTTTCAGCTTGTCTCTTACAGAGTGTCATCTCAGATGAATGCAAATATATGTCTGGCACCATTTTTGCACTGGATGACCTTCCTCACGCAAGCCTTCTCAGGGAGTGGAGGCCCCAGAGGGATACGAACCCACAACCCCTGGTGGACCAAACCAGTGCTCTACACACTGAGCTAGGTCAAACTCTGACCCGGGCCTCATGCATGAACCCAAAAATTGTCAACAATCAACACCAACATTTATGCAATCTTTACTCTTGGCGGCTTTAACCTCTGAAATATTTCGACAATGAGACCAATATTTTATATCAAATAAGGGTAGCACGGTGGGGTACCTGGAGAGCATTGGTCTCACAGTTCTGAGGATCACGGGTCTAATTCTGACCCAGGCTGTATCGAGTTTGCATGTTGACCCTGTGACTGGGTGGGTTTTCTCAGGGCACTCCTGTTTCCTCCCACATCCCAAAAACACAATTGGAGACTCTAAATTGCTTTTGAGTGTTGTTTGTTTCCATGTGCACTGCGATTGGCAGGCAACCAGTTGAGGGTGTACGCGACCTCCTCCGTGAAGATTGCTCAGATTGGCTCCAGCAATAATCCTCCAACCCTGGTGAGGCTCAGCGGCTAAGAAAATGGATAGATTGATATTGTGGGTTGGATTCAATGTTGAAAAATGACATTAGAAAATTTTTAATCATACTCTGATGACAATTAATTCTTCCAAGTTTGTGTTTTGTATATGTTGTTTTTGAATTTACTATTCTTTGTTTGTTTTAAAATGTTTCACGATTTATTACGTTTGGCACTTTCAGGCCACTGTAGTTACCAAATGCAATTCCGGCGAGTGAAGCAGTTTGCTGGTCCTGCTCACAGACATGAGCAACAATTTCAGATGTGTAGAACTGGAGTTGTGTGAGGTCCTTGTTTGGAAACAAAACTGCTCGGCTTCTTTTCCGTGAAGAAGAGCCTCAAGAAAAACAAACCAATAAGATTATCCACCTCCCCGTCAGGGAATCGAACCCCGGTCTTCCGCGTGACAAGCAGAGATACTGTCCACTATACTAACGAGGAGACTCTTGCACTTCTTTCCTGGGAACAGATGGTCTTCGGTTGAGTGTTTTTTTCTTCAATTTTTGTTTTTTTGTAGTCAAGGAACTGTTGAACATGAGGTTCTGGTCACACTGAACATGTTAAGTCGAGTGACACCATAGTAAAATATTGTTTGAAAATATTCTGTGCGGGTTAACTTTTTCCAAAGTTGTGGTAATCAGACACAGTTTAAAAAAAAAAAGGATATGGTAGTAAAAACTCACTTGATTTCAGGTCTCACACATATATTAATTAATCACTTAGAAATATACTTTTCAGAGGGGAAATTACTGGCTAAATTCTCGATAAAAAATAAAATAAAAATATATCTATGTTATGTTTCTTAATAGGTTGTTACATTTTTTTTCTAGAAATGGGCATTTGGAGTTGTAATTTGCTTGTAAGATATAATCATCAAAAATTTCTATACTGTATCAAAAAAAAAAATTATCATCTCAGTGAGTTTCATTTTTTGAATTGAAATGAAACTTTTGACATCATGATAATTTATTGAGATGGACCATTATCAAAGCTTGCTTGAATGTATTGTCAGCTTTGGAAAATGGCATCAACCTTCGTTAATGTCCTGAATAGGAGGGACTTAAGTGAACTGAGTGATTTGGTTCTGAACTTGTGTACTAAAAAACTTAAGACTGATTCATTTGGTTGTGATATGCCAAGGCATGATGTACTCACACTAGTACGAGGATGATGAGTGATTTGTTTCCCAGAGGAACGACAAACTCCACAGTGAGCAAACTCATGAGAGCGATTGCTAAATCCTGACTGAATTGCTATTCCAGCTATTCCATCTGTGGTGCCACACTCTCCAGTATGCTTACAAGTGGTTCAAGGTGGCCCTTGGCGCAAGCAAAGGAGTCATTGAACATTCCTGTGTTGGTTGAAGGCAAACGATTCTTGTTTTGGGTGCCAGCCGAATGATCAATGAGATATGTGATTATCTTCTTCATTTAAAACACCCTTGTTGCAGTTGTGACAAGGAATGAAGTCATGTGCTCTTCTTTGTGGGTTCTTTGTACTTTGGTTATACTTCTCATGGAGAGCAGGACTCAATGGGGTCCCAGTATTTGAAATCTCCGATAAGATCTCTTTGGAAATTTCAACAGCCAGTATGACCAGTGATCATGTTTTTCATTTCCGTGCGTCTTGTTCTTGCAGTATGCCTCTTGGTTAATTGTGGCTGTGAGAAGTGCAGTTTTCAAGTTCTAGAAAAAAAAACTCAGGGGTCTCAGTGCGATATCGCAGTTCGAGGGGCATGTGAGACCCTGAAGAAAATGATTCACAACAATAAATGTTTTCTTTATTGTAATCTGATTTTTGTTTTGCACTTGAACCGTTTGCATCTTCTCCCCGTGCTTGTGTGGGTTTTCTCCGGGCACTCCGGTTTCCTCTCACATCCCCAAAACATGCAACATTGATTGCCCCAAGGTGTGATTGTGAGTGGTGTGACTGTGGTCCGTCTCTTGTGCCCTGCGATTGGCTTGCACAGTTCAGGTGTACACCGCCCCATGTCGATGACCGCTGGGAAAGGCTCCAGCGACCCTCATGAGGCTAGCGGCTTACCCTGACATAAATACGAGTGGAATTTCACTCCATTTTCACTAACCAAACACAAGAAGCAAGGTTCTCAAATTATGTATTTCTGTGAAACATGGCATATAAATCTATATTAACCAACAAAAATCCTCCGTGATCTGTGGGAGGATAAACAGGACACAAAATGGATGATAGGATTATGAAAAAGATTTATGAGGAGTTTTTATCTGGAGTTACCAAAAACAGGAGTGCTGAGTGAATTGATCGCAATGGACCTTTCCAACCTGTCAATCACTCGTACAATAATAGCCAATCAGGTAGCTGCATTGTCTCAAACCCTGGCTTGACACGCCCCTCTTGTCGTCATGTCCCACAAGCAATACTGGTTATCAGCTACGTCCACTTTAAAAAAGTAAATGTTACGGACAAAATGGCCCTCAGATGCGCTTGGGGAACATGCAATTCTGATGAAAGATATCCCGGGAGGTGAGATTTTCCAAAGCCTAAAACACATTTGAGGAAGTGTCAACGATGGATTCAGGCTCGCGGAAGAGCGGTGTACAACTAAATGTGAACAATATCAACAAACACAAGTCTGTAGGTTCGAAGGTATGTGAGAGAGAAATATCTTCTCTGAGTTTGATTTCATTATTATCAGTGGTTGGCAACTG
The DNA here is from genome assembly GCF_019802595.1 of Syngnathoides biaculeatus. NCBI lineage: Eukaryota > Metazoa > Chordata > Actinopteri > Syngnathiformes > Syngnathidae > Syngnathoides > Syngnathoides biaculeatus. The sequence continues at coordinate 15,979,486 of NC_084659.1, forward strand.
GAGCAAAGGGGGGGGCGGAGCTGAAGATCGCCAGTCGAAAAGGTCCATTGACCAATCGACCACGAAGGTAGAATTGGTAGATCGCATGACATTGCGGAATTTAAAAAAAAATGTATCCTTTCATCCCGTATACAAAAGTAACAGTTAATTTCTATGCCCCAGCTTCATCGGTGCCCTGTGAAAGAATATTTTACAAGGCTGGTGAAATATTTACTCCAAAAAATTAAACCTTTTAAAACCAAAGACTGTGGGAAAGTTATTATTTTTAAATAAAAATTAATAAAGCATACTGAGAGCACATTTTTTTCTTTTTTTTTTTTACAAATAGTAACACGAGCACATTAAAACCATTTTCTTGAACAAATAGCCATAGAATTCTCAACGCTGTTGCTCTCTTGGGTTTCACGACCACTTGATAGCGCCATGAAGCAAAAAAATCAGCACGAAGCTTTGAACCATGTGGAATTAATATTGCTGCAAGGCTTCATATGCCAATCATGACAAGTCAGACATGGTATCCATTCCACTATTACCTCAAGATGGCTCATGCCATACCAAGCCATGATAAGGATTGTCATGTTCCCATGAAAACTTAACCCAAAGGACTATAAAAGTTAAGTCCAGGGACTTGGGCCTGCTGTGATTCAGAGTTGAACCAGGGTTGCTGCAGCCACAACGCAGAGGACGGACCACTATACGATCACACAGGTACAGGACCAACATGCAAACTCCACACAGGTGGAGATGGGATTAAACCCAGGTTCTCAGAACTGTGAGTCCAACGCTCTACAGCCACACCACCGGAAGGTCGTCGCTCACACCCACTTTTGAAACAAGTACCAGACACACATCAGCAGTGTTAATCAATAGAAATGTCCACTCTCCTTAAGATTTACAACATGAGCAAAAAAAAAATAATAATAATACAGCTCCTTGACAAGCAAGGGGGAAAAAAAAGCTTGTTTCCACCCAGTCTCGAACCGGGGACCTTTCGCGTGTGAGGCAAACGTGATAACCACTACACTATGGAAACTACTGTTTGTTGAAAGATGAATCATGAAATTCTATTTCAGAGAAATGACAAATTTAGGTGACAAAAAGATGAAATCAAAACAACACTGGATTGGGATTAGTGTTGAGTTGAGACACAAAAACAAAAAAATCTTTGTGGCAAACAGTTTCTGGACGCTTTTGTCGCAGTGCTCTTTCTTTCAATTGGTTTCCTGGTCCTCTTGCACTCCAGAAAGTCTGGCTGCAGATCTCACCTCTCGCCCCCCACCTCACATCTCAATCCATCCTGCAGGACCCAACTGCCCCGTCAGGCAGGGGGAACGAGTACAATAATTAGAAATTTGTGTCCGTTCTGTTTCAGCATCGAAGGAACTTAGTTGAATAATTTTAAAATCATCTCAATTTCCGGTTCAGCATTAAATCCATTTGTGTACAGCACTGCCACTTCATCACAATTTTCATGTACGGTTGAAGTGTTCAATCTTTTATTTAGAAATCAGTGATGAATATTTAAATATGATGATGATGATGATGATGACTTCTCTCGATCTACCATTGATGTTTTCATGGCATGGAAGGAAACCGGATTGGCCAGAGAAAAAAATTCGCTCAGAGAACATGCCAACTATTTTTCGTCTGTGGTTCTCAGCCAGTCACCCCGTGAGAACATACAGTTGGCTTCTGTTGGCCAGGATCGAGATGCTAAGGGTCTTCTCTTTAGTATAGTGGAAAAGTATCTACGCCTGTTATGTTGAAGAGTCGGGTTCGATTCGCCATTTGATATGAAATAATCCTGCCTTGTTGCTTTTCGTGGGGCTCTTCTTTGTGGAAAGCAAGTCGAGCAACTTTGTTTCCAAGCAGGAACCTCACACGGATTAAGTGAATATAACGACTCCTCCTACTTTGAACCTCGGTCCCATCACCATCATGCTGTCCGAGAATGTTCAGTGTTTCACGATTTGTTTTGCACACCTGCCCGCTTCTTACTGCACCTGAACCCATCGGCAATGCGAGCTAACAAGGTGGTTTGGGGTCCTGCCGACAGACATCACACAAGCAACAGTTACAGTTGCGTACTACAGTTAGTTGTGATATTTGCCAAAGATGCCTCAAGTCCTGTTTGGAACAAAGTGCTCTGCTTGCTTTCCGCAAATAGAACCCCATGAAAAGCTGAAAGGAACTTTTATTAACTCCCGAACCCCGGGATAGCGGGAGATTACTGTCCACTATACTAACGAGGAGACTCTTATGCTCGTCCTGTGTAAGAGAAGTTTTTCTAATACATGAAAATATCCGATTGAATCACAATCTCCGAAGCGGATATTAATAAGACAGCCCCTTCTCAGCTCGTCACTGACCATGTAGTGGTGCACACACCAACCTTTCATGTCAGTGGTTGTGGGATCTATTCCCGCTAGGGGTGGTGTTGCAATTTCCCATGCAATCTCTGGCAACCAGCCACAGTCCAATATGACTTTTGCCCAAATTAGCTGGGGCAGGCTCAGCATCCTGTGACCCTTGTGAGGCAAGCGTTTGGTTTGATGGTCCTCTCGAGTGGGTGGCTATTGCTGAATATATTTCTGCCGCAGAGGTTCATGTGTAAAACCCAGGGTTGGCGGCAAGGGACGATCGGGCTTAAACTAAATCTTGCTCAATTGGACCGAATGTGTGTGAATCCTCAAGTGGGGACGCGCCCCTGATATGTATTGACTCGAAAATATACACAACATAAAGGTGGAGGGTCTTTGGAGCAGCGAAAGCAGGCAGGGGAAAGACTGTGCGGACTCCATCACGTGATAGTTAAATCAGTTTCATCGATTGTGGTTTGTGAATTTGAAGCCAGGGAATACCAAGAACCTCAAGGGAAGGAGTGACAAACAGTGATATGGTTTCGTGGTGATTGCGGGAGATGAAGAGTGGGATCGGCAGTGTTGATGGGTGACAGAGGAGATAACTGTGAACTTTGAGGGATGGTAGTCGATGGGGTACAGAGTGAGGCATGTGGCTTGTTGTCTCGAGGTATTATTCTCGCTTGGCGAGAAACAATTCAACCTGTGGAGAACTGGCAGTTGTTATATAGCTGATGCAACGTGAGGGGTCCTTGTTTGAAAACAACCTGCTCGGTTTGTTTTCGCGAAGACGAGACCCCACAAAAAACAAAGTATAACACCATCTCCCCGTCCGGGAATCGAACCCGGTCTTCGCGTGATAGGTGGAGATACTGCCACTATACTAACGAGGAGATCCTGTACTGTTTTCCAGGAAGAAAGTGGTCTTCGGCGGAGTTTTTGTTTTTTTTTTTTTTGCGTCAAGGAACTGTTGTACATGAGGTGCTTGTCATATTCGACATGTTGATCGATGCAACATAATAAAATATTGTTTGAAATATCTCTGCGCGCAACTGTTTCAAGTTGTGGTAATCAACCAAAATGAATGTGGTAGAAACTGTGGTAGGTCACAATATCTTGTGGAAACTTGTGAGAGGTACACTGTGGTCGACAGCAGGGTGGAGCGTCTTTGGAGGCTCTCACAGCAGAAACCAGGCAAGTGGCAGCGACAGCGAGGACTCCATAGCGTTGATAGTTCAATGGTTCAGTCTACGTGGTCTTGTAATTTGAAGCAAGGGGAATACAAGAACCACAGGCATCACAGAGGAAGGGTGACAAGGGGGATATGGTTCAGGGTGATGGCCGGAGATTAGGAGTTGATCGGCACGGTTTGGTGGAGGCAGGTGACCCAACCATCAGGGCTGCGAAACTTTTTGGCAGTGGTGACGCATGTGGCTTGTTGGTCTGGAGGTATGGTTCTTGCTTTGGGTGTCAGAAGTCCTGGGTTCAACTCCTGGAGGAGCACAGCTGTTCCATCTGTAGTGCCACATTATGGATTACGCTTACAAGTGGTTCAAGGTGGCCCTTGTAGCAAGCAAAGGGGTCATTGAACATTTCTGTGTTGGTTGAAGGCAAATGATTAATGAGACATGTGATTATCTCCTTCATTTAAAACACACTGGTTGCCCTTGTGACAAGGAATGAAGTCATGTGCTCTTGTTTGTAGGTTCTTTGTACTTTGGTTATCCTTCTCAAGGAGAACAGGACTCAAAAGGGTCCCGGGAATTAAATATCCGATAAGATCTCTGGAAATTTCAACACCCAGTAGGACAAGTGCTCATGTTTTTCATTTCTGTGCGCCTTGTTCTTGCAGTATGCTTCTTCGTTAATTTTGGCTGTGAGAAATGCAGTTTTCAAGTTCTAGAAAAATTTGGGGGGTCTCATACGATGGTCGCAGTTCGAGGGGCATGTGAGAACCTGAAGAAAACAAAAATGAGAGAGCATTTTTTAAGTTTATCACCTCACTTGCTGGAATAATTGCACAAAAATTACAGACAAGAAGTCGTCTTCTTCTGATCAGGAGGACGTGAGAGAAAGGCCAGTTACAGACTCAAACCCACGTTCTGCAAACAGCCTCTACCATTATCTTTTTTTAATTAGAAAACACACAAGGTCTCAAGCAGGGGTGAGCAGATTGAAATGAACAAAGGTACAGTTTTGGTGATGATGTAGCACATTCTTTGTTATGAGGTAGTTTTCCTTGGCCACTTCTAGGAAGAACTGTTGCATCTGGTGTAAGGAGCTGGCTTTGTCCTGGCTAAGTCCATAATAAATATATTTACGACTACTCGAACACACTTGTATTTTGTTCATATCGTAACTCAACCACTTGCACCATTTCTGGTCCTCTTGCACTCAAGAGAGTCTGGCTGCAGATCACCTCTAAGCACCTCCCCCCACCTCACACTCTCAAATCCCATCCTGCAGACTACAAGCGCTACCATCAAGCAGGGAACAAAAGTAGAATAATTTGAAATTCTGTTTCAGGTGTTCAGGAACTTAGTAGAATATTTTTAAAATATCTTTATTTCCAATTCAGCATTAAATCCATCTGTTTACAGCACTGGACACTTCATTCACCAATTTTCATCTACAACCTCAACGAGAGGCGCAGCTATCCCAATATCTCTGCGGAACCCCTACAGCGTTGGATCAGCCAGGCACCAGTTACTGGTTTTGCCCTCGTAATTGGGCAACCCCCACACCTTATACCTGAAGCCAAAACTACGTTTTCGGCCCTTTGCCAGTCTGGACATTACCAGCGGCCCACCGAGTCTTCCTGGAGAGTGCTCCCATCCCTTCAGGGCACACTCTCCGAATCCTGCCTGCGTTCACCCACAATTTGCCCATTCCGATTGGTTACTGCCCTGGATGTTCAGGACGCGGGTCAGTAGTCGGTGGAGCTGATCATTTTTGCGATTCTACTTGCACTCCTAGGTAACTGACCGATTCACCGGAGGAATCATGTGTATAGGCGTTCCCCGATCCTCAGGGCTTCAACAGTCATCACCACTCCTCGTCCATATGAACCCGTGGCACTTCCGGGGTTGAACCTTCAACCCCGTTAAGTCGCAGAAAGTGGTCCAGCATCGCCAGACTCCTCCCCATCCCCTCCTTCGAACCACTCACAGCACAAGATCATCAGCGAAGGCTAGTATAGCAATAGAAACATATCGCTCCATTGTAGCCCGGATTCTGGCCTGTTTGAGCCCATGGATAAAGGGATCCATGGCCAAGTTGTGAAAAGCAGTGGGACATTGGGTCACTTGCTTCACTCCAACTTGTAGACGTATTGCTGTTTGGATTGTAACACAATAAGATACCCTGTCATGCAGTCCACAGATGAGTTATGGATTAACTCAAATATTCATCGACACCGCGTTCTCTCAGAGAACCAGGATATGCTCGTGAGATATGGAATCAAAAGCCTTCGCAAAATCAACGAACACAACGCCAGCAGAGTCCCTCAGACCTCGAGGTTCCTGATGATCTCGGACAAGATCACCAGGTTATCCGCAAACCACTCGAGTAAGCAAGGAACCGCGTTGTCCGGGGTTCAGAGGACAGGCTCGCGATAAGCCTCAGCGTCATACACCTCGCCAACAGCCTCAGAACCACCGATCCTACGTCCACGGGAGCCACCCAGTTGGATCCGCAAATTCATCCGGATCCTTGGACTTCGGCAACAGCCGCATGCGCACTCCTTGAAAGCCCGGGGATTGACTCCACGGACCAACCATGTCGTGAAACAGCCGTGCCAATTGATCCCCCTGGGGGTCCCAGTGCAAACAGCGCACTTTTGCTGATTCTGTTGCTCCCGGGGCCGTGCAGTTCTTCAATCTAGCCAGGTTTTTCCATCACCCCCTTTGCCAGAACAAGAAACAGGGAACTCGACAGTTGTCGGGGTAGCTTTCGTTCCCAAACTCCCCAAGCCCCCAGAATTGCTTCCCCTGCCTCCCATCTCTGCCGGAAGTAGGATCAGCTCTTGCACCTCCCCCCACTCCAGAGCTTCGTCCGTTAGACCCCTCTACCTTCTCTACCTTCCTTGCCTTCCCACTCCGCCACGTGGACATTGCCGCTTATGTGGGGAGACACCAACCCTCGGAAGCAAAATACTCATCACAGAGTTTGCCATTGAACTCCCACTCTGCTCACCTCCACCGTGGCCCCTTGCAGTTAGGCTGAAGCAAAAATAACCAGATTGTTTAATAAGTGCAAAAAAAGCACATACTTCTGTAGTAACTGCTGAAACCAGGGATTGAACTCAAACCTTTGGCTCTTCCAGTCTATCGCTCTCCCAAATGAGCTGTTTCAGCTCTGTGAGGGTCGTAACTGTTGCCTCTGGTTGCAAATCCGTCAAAGAAACCCAAACATGCCACAAAACATAACCAGATGTTAATAAGAACAAAAAAAAAGCACATGCTTCTGTAGTAAGTGCAGAAAAACCAGGGATTTGAAACGGGGACCTTTGATCTTCAGTCTATCGCTCTCCCAACTCAGCTATTCAGGACAGTGAGGAGAGAGAAATGTTGCCTGGTTGCAACTCTGTCAAAGAACCCAAACATGCCGCAAAACCAAAACCAGATGTTTATAAGTGCCAAAAAAGGCACATAATTCTATACTAATGCAGAAACCAGGGATTGAACCAGGGGACCTTAGATCGTCCAGTCTAATGCTCTCCCAACTGAGCTATTCAGTCCATGAGGTAGGAACTGTTGCCTGGTTGCAACCCGTCGAATAACAAAACATGCCGGAAAACATAAACAGATGTTTAATAAGAGCCAAAAAGCACATAATTCTGTACTAAAGCTGAAGCCAGGGATTGAACCAGGGGACCTTTAGATCTTCAGTTCTAAGCTCCTCCCAACTGAGCTATTTCAGCTCCTTGAGGCAAGCAAACTGTTGCCTGGTTGCAACTCTATCAAAGAACCAAAAAAATGCCACAAAACATAACCAGATGTTTAATAAGTGCCAAAAAAAGCACATAATTCTATACTAAATGCAGAAACCAGGGATTGAACCAAAGACCTTTAGATCTTTTGTCTAATGCTCTCCCAACTGAGCTATTTCAGATCCGTTAGGGTAGGAACTGTTGCCTGTCAAAGAACCAAAATATTCCACAAAACATAACCAGATGTTAAATAAGAGCCAAAAAGCACATGATTTTGTACTAAACGCTGAAGCCAGGGATTGAACCAGGGACCTTTAGATCTTCAGTATAACACTCTCCCAACTGAGCTATTTCAGCTCCATGAGGGGAGCAACTGTTGCCTGGTTGCAACTCTATCAAAGAACCAAAACATGCCGCAAAACATAACCAGATGTTTCATAAGAGCCAAAAAAGCACATAATTCTGGACTAAATGCTGAAATCAGGGATTGAACCAGGGACTTTTAGTCTAACGCTCTCCCAACTGAGCTATTTCAGCTCCATGAGGGTGGGAACAGTTGCCTGGTTGCAACTCTGTCAAAAACAAAACATTCTGCAAGACATAACCAGATGTTCATAAGAGCCAAAAACCAACAGAATTCTGTACTAAATGCTGAGAACCAGGGAGTGAACCAGGGGACCTTTAGATCTTCAGCTCACCCTCTCCCAACTGAGCTATCTCGCTCCATGACGGTAGGGAAACTGTTGCTGGTTGCAACTCTATCAAAGAACCAAAACATGCCACAAAACATAAACAGATGTTTCATAAGAGCCAAAAAGCAGAATAATCTGTACTAAATGCTTGAAGCCAGGGATTGAACCAGGGGACCTTCAGATCTCAGTCTAACGCTCTCCCAACTGAGCTATTTCCGCTCCATGAGGGTGGGAACTGTTGCCTGGTTGCAACTCTATCAAAGAACCAAAACATGCCGCAAAACAAACCAGATGTTTCATAAGAGCCAAAAAAAGCACATAATTCGGGACTAAATGCTGAAATCAGGGATTGAACCAGGGGACCTTTAGTCTAACGCTCTCCCAACTGAGCTATTTCAGCTCCATGAGGGTAGGAACTGTTGCCGGTTGCAACTCTATCAAAGAACCAAAACATTCCGCCAAAAAACATACCAGATGTTCATAAGAAGCAAAAACACATAAATTTTGTACTAAGCTGAAACCAGGGACTTTACGTATTTGTCTTAGCTTCTCCCAACTGAGCTATTTCAGCTCCATGAGGGTAGGAAACTGTTGCTGGTTGAAACTCTATCAAAGACCAAAACATTCCGCAAAACATAACAGCTGTCATAAGAGCCAAAAAAACCACATAATTTTGTACTAAATGCTGAAATGTTGAAACCAGGGACTTGTACGTATTTTGTCTTATGCTCTCCCAAACTGAGCATTTCAGCTCCATGAGCGGTGGGAACTGTTGCCTGGTTGCAACTCTATCAAAGAGAACCAAAACATTCCGCAAAACATAACCAGATGTTTCATAAGAGCCAAAAAGCACATATCTGTACTCAATGACTGAAAACCCGGACCTTTAGGTCTTCTGTCTTATGCTGTCCAACTGAGCTATTGCAGATCATGAGGGTGGGAACTGTTGCCTGGTTGCAACTCTATCAAGAACCAAAACATTCCGCAAAACATAACCAGATGTTTCATAAGAGCCAAAAAGCACATTAATTCTGTACTCAATGCTGAAAACAGGGACCTTTAGGTTTGTGTCTTATGCTTGCCCAACTGAGCTATTGCAGATCCAGGAGGGTGGGGAATGTTGCCTGTTGCAACTCACAAAGAACCAAAACATGCCGCAAAACATAAGCAGATGTTCATAAGAGCCAAAAGCAGATAATTCTGTACTAAATGCTGTGAAGCCAGGGATTGAACCAGGGGACCTTCAGATCTTCAGTCAAGCTCTCCCAACTGAGCTATTTCCGCTCCATGAGGGTGGGAACTGTTGCTGGTTGCAACTGTTAAAAACTAAAACATGCGGAACAAACTTACCAGATGTTTAATAGAGCCAAAAAAAGCACATAATTCTGAAACTAAATGCTGAAACCAGGGACCTTTAGGTCTTTGTCATATGCTCTCCCAACTGAGATATTTAGATCCATGAGGGTGGGAACTGTTGCTGGTTGCAACTCTATCAAAGAACCAAAGCATTCCGCAAAACATAACAAGATGTTTCATAAGAGCCAAAAAGACATAATTCTGTACTAAATGCTAAAACCAGGAATTTACACCGGACTTTAGATCTCAGTCTCACCCTCTCCCAACTGAGCTATCTAGCTCCATGACGGTAGGAATGTTGCCGGTTGCAACTCTATCAAAGAACCAAAACAGCCACAAAAACTTAAAACAGATGTTTCATAAGAGCCAAAAAGCACAAATTCTGTACTAAATGCTGAAACCAGGGGACCTTTAGGTCTTTGTCTGATGCTCTCCCAACTGAGTTATTTCAGAATCCATGCGGGTGGGAACTGTTGATGTTGCAACTCAATCAAAGAACCAAAACATTCCGCAAAACATAACCAGATGTTTAATAAGTGCCGAAAAAAAAACACATAATTCTGTACTAAATGCTGAAACCAGGGATTGAAACAGGACCTTTAGATCTTCAGATCTAATGCTCTCCCAACTGAGCTATTTCAGCTCATGAGGGGAGGAAACTGTTGCCTGGTTGCAACTCTATCAAAGAACCAAAACACATTCCGCAAAACATAACCAGATGTTTCATAAGAGCCAAAAAGCACATAATTCTGTCCTAAATGCTGGAAAACCAGGGACCTTTGGTCTTTTGTCTTCTGCTCTCCCAACTGAGTATTCAGATCCATGAGGGTGGGAAATGTGCCTGGTTGCAACTCGATCAAGACAAGAACCAACAACTTCCGCAAAACATAACCAGAGTTTCATAAGAGCCAAAAAGCACATAATTTGTACAAATGCTGAAACCAGGGACCTTAGGTATTTTGTCTTTATGCTCTCCCAATGAGCTATTCAGATCCATGAGGGTGGGAACTGTTGCCTGGTTGCAACTCGATCAAAGAACCAAAACATTCCGCAAAACATAACCAGATGTTTCATAAGAGCAAAAAGCAATAATTCTGTACTCATGCTGAAACCAGGGATTGATCAGGGACCTTTAGTCTAATGCTCTCCAAACTGAGCTATTTCAGACCATGAGGGTAGGAACTGTTGCCTGGTTGCAACTCTATCAAAGAACCAACAAATGCCGCAAAACATAACCAGATGTTTCATAAGAGCCAAAAAGCACATAATTCTGTACTAAATGCTGAAACCAGGGATTGAACAAGAGACCTTTAGACTTCAGCTAACGCTCTCCTAACTGAGCTATTCGGCTCCATGAGGGTAGGAACTGTTGCCTGGTGGCAACTCTATAAAGAACCACAAACATGCCGACAAAACATAACCAGATGTTTCATAAGAGCCAAAAAGCACATAATTCTGTACTAAATGCTGTGAAACCAGGGATTGATCAGGGACCTTTAGTCTATGCTCTCCCAAATGAGCTATTTCAGATCCATGAGGGTGGGAACTGTTGCCTGGTTGCAACTCTATCAAAGAACCATGGTGAAGATGGTTGAAAATTCCCCCACTCCTGACTTGAATGACAATACAGTGCAACCTTTTTGATACTGAATCACTGGTCAGGCAAGTCAGAGACTTGTCTTGGTTGCAATTACATCCACTACTATTGAGTTTATGTAATGTGTGATCATCGTGCGCTCTAATAGGAACACTTGTGGAAGCGCAGTTTTATTGAAAGGCCAGCACTTTATCTGTCATTTTATTCTTTTTTGTTCTGTCAACGTCATTGTGTTGTTAAAAAATGTTCATTGTAGGGAAGAAAATGCCATTGAATTGTTGGAAGATCTGAGAAACACGAAAGTAGGCTGCGTGCTTTATTGAAGCCATATTTATCATGTGGTGAAGAAATTACTTCCTCCTGTGTAAGGATTCTGGTGTGGAAGATACACATTTTTTTCTATTCATGTTTTCATTTGTTTGTTGTAGAATGTGAATATAAAATTAGTTGCAAACGTTTGCAAAGCGGGGTGTCGTCACAGAGGCACGGCGTTGAATGTGTTTCATTAATATCAAAACATAACTGGCTCGCTGGAGAAGTAGAGACGTCGAGGTCCGTGTGCATCATTTGTAGGTGGCCATGTGTTTTGTGCAGTGTGAATGAGTGTCAGCAGAAGCCGCGTGGTGACCGTTTGTGTTCTTGATGGTGCAGAGTGTTGAGAGTAATTCTGAAGAGAAATCCATGAACATCCGGGAATGTGTCTTCTTTAAACAGCCATGCAAGTTTATTGCAAGTTTTTTCTATTCTTTTCATCTGTTGCAATCTAAATCAGATGTTATTTGTTTTTGTGCTATATTTCCTGTTGTTTGTGAGACTACTGAGTGGGAAGAGTTTGAGAGTAATTGTGAAGAGAATCTGTGAATCTGTCTCTCTTATAAAACAGGAGAGATTAAACCAGGTTGAGACCAGCCAACGTGCGTGTCGTCTCATTCATCATCCCAAAAAAAACACAACGCAGAAACCGCTACACAGGCATGGGGAGAACATGAAATCTCTCCACAGGGAGGGCGGGAATGAAACTTGGACCTCAGAAACGTGAGGCAAAAGATTATAGTTGCCCCGGGTACCGTGCCGCCCATCAGCTCTCCTTGGCTTGTTGGTCTTGTGCAATGTTTCTCAATTGTTTCATGTTCAAGGACCCAGAAAAAAGAAAAAAAAAAATCAGGAGCCGCCAGAGTACACCTCAATGTAACATTGTAATAAAACATAATAATGTAATCCTAAATAAACATTAAGAAGCAACAAAGGATGAAATGTTGCTCAATTTACATAAATTACTGCCAGAGGCCAAACATGTAGTCAAGGGGAGGTGCGTTTACAACAATTAAATAAAAACAGATGAGACTGAAAGTCATTGGTGGGGAATGGTAAACGCACACAACCACCTGACTCTGGTGTGGGCAGCATAGGTTGATTCCTGCTCAGTGATGGTGCCAATTATGTCCCTGTGACTTGACTGGCAATCCGCTCATCGTGTGCACTGTCTTTTGTGTGGTGTTAGCGGGATGGGCTCCAGACTCCTGTGTCCGTTGTGGGATAAGTGGCTAAGAAAATGGATGATCATGCATACACATAATCGGGGAATGCAAAAACCGGAGCTATTTGTTTTCACACGTGCACACTTTTTCACCATGACTACAACAATTATGAATAATAAACAACAGTGCATTGCACATTTCACATGCAGTAAAGTGTATCCTTTCCCGGCCAACAGAAGCCGGATATTTCTCCTCGGGGGACCAGCGGTTCAGAACCCACAGACGAAAAAGAGTCTCGCTTGATCTCTGCGTGGGGGTTGTCCGACCATTTTGGTTCCTTCCCTGCCACGAAGAAAACATCAATGGTAGATTATTTTAGTAGTATTTTTTTTTCTTAATTTAAGATTAAGAGTTATCATCATAATCTACATTTTTCCCTTTGTAGTAATTAATTAAACACTTTACCGGGAATGAAAGGAGAGTGTAAATGACAGTGCGCCTGCTGTACATGAATGGCTTTAACTCTGAAACTGGAATTAAAGATTATTTTAAAAATATCAACTAGGTTCCTGAAAAGCTGATGAAACAGAATGGACACAATTTCAAATGATCCTACTTTGCCTGACGATGGCAGTTGGGGGTCGGCAGGATGGGACTGAGAGGTGAGGTGGGGGGACTGAGAGGTGAGGTCTGCAGCCAGGACTCTCTCAAGTGCACGAGACCAGGAAACCAAGAAAAAGGAAAGGAAAGCCCCATGAGCGTCCAAGGCAGCTGACTGCCACTAAGATTTTGTTTGTTTTTGTGGGTCTCAACACTCCTTCCTCTTGAGTGTTGTTTTGATTTCTGTTTTTGCCTGAACTTAAATTTCCAAGGAAAGTCAGACCTCAAAACTTGTTTCTTCTGAATGAGAATGAAATTATTTTTTTTCTGAAAAAGTGTCATGTATTTTTTTTTTGCAGTCAAACAACATGGTAGTTTCCAGTACAGCAGTTCTCATTTGTCCTCTGCTTCCTTCCTTCCTGCCTTGTTTACTTCCTTCTTTTTCTCCTTCATTCATTCATTGCTTCCTCCAATCATTGTTATCTTTGTTCCTTCCCTTCCTTGTTCCAATGTTTTTTCCTTCTTACCTTTTTCACATGATTTTATCCTTGTTTTTCTTCCTCAATTCATTCTTTGCTTCCTTCCCACCTTGTTTCCTTCCTTCCTCATTTTTTTGTGTGTTCCCTCCTTCTTTTCTTCCTTCTGACAACAGCTCGCTTACAAGCAAGCAACAAAACACTACCTGTTTCCACCCGGTCTCGAACCGGGGACCTTTTGCGTGTAAGGCAAACGTGATAACCACTACACGATGGAAACAACAGCACTGGGCATCTTGTAGACCTTGATCACCATCAGGGCTGCAACTAAGGAGAATCATATATCCATCCACTCAGTTCGCATGTTCTCCCCGTGCTTGCGTGGCTTTTTCTGCCGCATCCCACTCTAAATTGGCCCAAGGTGTAATTGTGAGTGTGGCTGTTTGTCTCAATATCCCCTGTGATTGGCTGGCAACCAGTTCGGGGTGTACCCTGCCTCCTGCCTGTTGACAGCTGGAATCGACTCCAGCACTCCCCGTGACCCTCGTGAGGATAAGCGGCAAAGAAAATGGATAGATGAATGGTTGGAGAAAAGAGAGTCATCACCAACACATCCAGGAGGCACAAGTCATCAGGTCTTCATGAGGAAATAGAAGACTCATCTTTATTTTCATGAACCTGCAAGCATATACACAACATTTGTTGTCTGCATTTTACTCATCACAATGAACACACACACTTGTTAGTGGAACACACTGGAGCAACTGGGGAGCAGTTCAGGGTATCTGTTCTTGCTCATGGACACAACAGCAGTGAGTTTGGGTGGGGTCTTGAACCTACTTGGTTGGTTTCCCCATGGTGGCAGTCCAGCTAAACCATTAGTCCAGGCCCATTAATTTGGGTCGATGTGAAAAGTTGAAATCACCAAAAAAATTGTCGAGGATTTAGTGTAAAAATAAAAAAAAAAAAAAAAAATCATCAATGAAAAGACTTGGCAAACATCTACCCACATGCTGAGTTTGCATGTTTTCTTTCTCTCTTTCTTGGTCCTGTTGCACTCGACAGAGCCTGGCTGCAAACCTCACCTCTTCGGGCCCCCACCTCACATCTCATTTCCCATCCTGCAGCCCTCAACCGCCACCGTCAGGCAGGGAATGAAGTAGAATAATTTTGTGTAATATTTGTCCTTCCACAAAAACCATATCAAAAACAAAAATTATTTCTCTCCCCATCTTTTTCCAATCTCATCCGTTTTTGAAAAAGATCCAGCAAGCCACGAGGATGGTGCTAAAAATGCGGCTCGTTGGTCTAGGGGTATGATTCTCGCTTTGGGTGCGAGAGGTCCCGGGTTCAAATCCCGGACGAGCCCATATGAAAGTTCTTCTTTGACAATTTCTTGTTGTTGCATGGTCTATACGTTCATACACCCCCCCCCCCCCCGCCGCCACTGGTCGAACACGACAGAGTGCTTAAAAAGTGCAAATTGTGGAAGAAAAAAAAAAATTCTGGCCACTCCTGCATGTATAATCTCAACATCTAAACCAACTCCTCAGAAAATCAAATCGCCTTGGTCCATATAAGATGACTGTTATTGTTTGTCCTTAGTGCCACTCCCCCTCTATAACACTTCAAGACCGGGGTTCGATTCCCTGACGGGGAGATAGATAATGTTATTCTTTGCTTCTCGACGGGCTCTTCTTCCCGCTAAGCAAGCCGAGCTGTTTTGTTTCCAAACAGGGACCTCACGCGGATCAAAAGAATATCACAACACCACTTCTACAGAACTGAAATTGTTGCTCATGTGTCGTTTGTTAGTAGGACCAGTAAATTGCTTCACTCGCCGAATTTGCGTCCGGCACAACAGTCGCCTGAAAGTGCAAAACGTAACAAATCGCAAAACATTTTAACCTTACAGAAAACACACATTAAACAAGAAAATAATTAAAATTACAAGAACAACACGAAGAAAGCTAGCTGAGGTACTTCTACATACCTGTGTTTGGTGGGTGACAGACGAAATGACGCGGCCCTCCAAGGCTGTAAAGCTTTTTGGGATGAGAGTGGCTCAAGGGACAAAGTGGCTCTTTGGTCTAGAGTTAAGATTCTCGCTTTGGATGTGAGAGGTCCTGGTTTCAACTCCCGGGCGATCCCTGCTATGCAGTCTGTAGTGGCTCAGTGTGCTCTGAAAGTCTCACCTTGCTGTCTTTCTCAAGGTAGCCTGTGTAGTAAGTAAAGGGCCCATTTTTGTTTAGGGTGTCATCCAAATGATCATTGAGTTATGTGGTTATGTGCTTCATTGTTGGTGATGACTTATGAAGTCATCCGCTCTTTTGTGTTGGTTGTTGTTCTTGGGGAACACTTCTTAAGGAGAGCAGGACTGAAAGAGGTCCTGGGGTTGAAATTCCCGACAAGCTCTCTTTGGAAATGTCAACGGCCAGGAATCCTTTGCCACTATCAAACAGTGGCCAGCATGACAAGTGATCATCTTTTTCATTTCTGTGGGCCTTGTTCTTGTGGTATGCTTTTCAATTACTTGTGACCTTGAGAAGTCCAGTTTTCAAGTCCCAGAAAAAACCTTTTGCCCAAATTTCCATTAGCTGATCAGGGTTTCGTCAACTTAACCTTTTTGTTTACCACAAAAAGTCAACGCTTCTTTACAGTCTAGTTCAATCAATCATTTCATATAGACACAAAATTATTGGGAAACAAGGCATGCAAACCTTTGTGTATTTCGGGACCAGTACTGATTTATTACATTTGCCCACTGGAGGCTTTTTGAATAGAGCTCGTGCACGTGACGTAACAATTTGGATGGCGCCAAATTGCCAGTCAAATCAAGCTGCTCTGCCAATTTTTCTCAAATGGTATGTCATTACTTTTGATACCAAACATTAACATTTAATAAAAGCTTCTTGACCACAATGATTCTCACTGGCAAACTTGTTTCTGAGCCCAATACTTCAAGAATTTCAAACTGAGGAGGAAAATGGATTCTCAATATTGTGTTTTCTCATGAGTCATTTGCTTTTACTCTCTAAAGTTTTCCCACACAGAACATTTCCATTGATTTTTATCAGTATGACATCCCATTTGGACTTTTTAATCATATCATCATCAGAGTGAGGAGAAAGTGACCCAATCTCATCGCTATCTGATCGTGGAGTGAAGAGGCCGTCTGCTTGTGATCATCCACAGTGCCCAAATTTGAAATTTTTCACTTTGGCCTTGTCGCTTGGGT
>NC_084659.1:15996312-16018812 GCF_019802595.1 Syngnathoides biaculeatus
ATTTGTTGTCTGCATTTTACTCATCACAATGAACACACACACTTGTTAGTGGAACACACTGGAGCAACTGGGGAGCAGTTCAGGGTATCTGTTCTTGCTCATGGACACAACAGCAGTGAGTTTGGGTGGGGTCTTGAACCTACTTGGTTGGTTTCCCCATGGTGGCAGTCCAGCTAAACCATTAGTCCAGGCCCATTAATTTGGGTCGATGTGAAAAGTTGAAACCACCAAAAAAATTGTCGAGGATTTAGTGTAAAAATAAAAAAAAAATAATAAAAATCATCAATGAAAAGACTTGGCAAACATCTACCCACATGCTGAGTTTGCATGTTTTCTTTCTCTCTTTCTTGGTCCTCTTGCACTCGACAGAGTCTGGCTGCAAACCTCACCTCTTCGGGCCCCCACCTCACATCTCAAGTCCCATCCTGCAGCCCTCAGCTGCCACCATCAGGCAGGGAACGAAGTAGAATAATTTTGTGTAATATTTGTCCTTCCACAAAAACCATATCAAAAACAAAAATTATTTCTCTCCCCATCTTTTTCCAATCTCATCCGTTTTTGAAAAAGATCCAGCAAGCCACAAGGATGGCGCTAAAAAAAAAGCTCAAGAAATATGGGTTGCCACCGCCTGGTCTGATTCCATGATTCTAATAACATCAAGTGCGGCTCGTTGGTCTAGGGGTATGATTCTCGCTTTGGGTGCGAGAGGTCCTGGATTAAAAACCCAGACGAGCCCGTATAAAAGTTCTTCTTTGACAATTTCTTGTTGTTGCATGGTCTATACGCTGCTTAAAAAGTGCAACTTGTGGAAGAAAAAAAAGTCTGGCCACTCCTGCATGTATAATCTCAACATTTAAACCAACTCCTCAGATAAGCATCAAATCGCCGTGGTCCATATACTAGGACTGTTATTGTTTGTCCTTAGTGCCACGCCCCCGCTATAACACTTAAAGACCGGGGTTCGATTCCCTGACGGGGAGATAGGTAATGTTATCCTTTGCTTCTCGACGGGCTCTTCTTCGCGGAAAGCAAGCCGAGCAGTTTTGTTTCCAAACAGGGACCTCACGCGGATCAAACGAATATCACAACACCACTTCTACAGAACTGAAATTGTCGCTCATGTGTCGTTTGTTAGTAGGACCAGCAAATTGCTTCACTCGCCGAATTTGCGTCCGGCACAACAGTCGCCTGAAAGTGCAAAACGTAACAAATCGCAAAACATTTTAACCTTCCAGAAAACACACATTAAACAAGAAAATAATTAAAATTACAAGAACAACACGAAGAAAGCTAGCTGAGGTACTTCTACATACCTGTGTTTGGTGGGTGACAGACGAAATGACGCGGCCCTCCAAGGCTGTAAAGCTTTTTGGGATGAGAGTGGCTCAAGGGACAAAGTGGCTCTTTGGTCTAGAGTTAAGATTCTCGCTTTGGATGTGAGAGGTTCCGGTTTCAACTCCCGGACGATTCCTGCTATGCAGTCTGTAATGGCTCAGTGTGCTCTAAAATCTTACCTTGCTGTCTTTCTCAAGGTAGCCTGTGTAGTAAGTAAAGGGCCCATTTTTGTTTAGGGTGTCATCCAAATGATCATTAAGTTCTGTGGTTATGTACTTCATTGTTGGTGATGACTTGTGAAGTCATCTCCTCTTTTGTGTTGGTTGTTGTTCTTGGGGAACACTTCTTAAGGAGAGCAGGACTGAAAGAGGTCCTGGGGTTGAAATTCCTGACAAGCTCTCTTTGGAAATGTCAACGGCCAGGAATCCTTTGCCATGATCAAACAGTGGCCTGCATGACAGGTGATCATCTTTTTCATTTCTGTGGGCCTTGTTCTTGTGGTATGCTTTTCAATTACCTATGACCTTGAGAAGTCCAGTTTTCAAGTCCCAGGAAAAAAACCTTTTGCCCAAATTTCCATTAGCTGATCAGGGTTTCGTCAACTTCACCTTTTTGTTTACCACAAAAGGTCAAGGCTTCTTTACAGTCTAGTTCAATCAATCATTTCATATAGACACAAAATTATTGGGAAACAAGGCATGCATAACTTTGTGTATTTCGGGACCAGTACTAATTTATTACATTTGCCCACTGGAGGCTTTTTGAATAGAGCTCGTGCACGTGACGTAACAATTTGGATGGCGCCAAATTGCCAGTCAAATCTAGCTGCTCTGTCAATTTTTGTCAATTGGTATGTCATTACTTTTGATACCAAACATTAACATTTAATAAAAGCTTCTTGACCACTTCGATTCTCACTGGCAAACTTGTTTCTGAGCCCATTACTTCAAGAATTTCAAACTGAGGAGGAAAATGGATTCTCAACAGCGTGTTTTCTCATGAGTCATTTGCTTTTACTCGCTAAAGTTTTCCCACACAGAACATTACCATTGATTTTTATCAGTGTGACATCACATTTGGACTTTTTAATCATATCATCATCAGAGTGAGGAGAAAGTGACCCAATGTCATCACTATCTGATCGTGGAGTGAAGAGGCCGTCTGCTTGTGATCATCCACAGTGCCCAAATTTGAAATTTTTCACTTTGGCCTTGTCGCTTGGGTCATTTCTTGTTTTGTTTTGCCATAATTTTTGTTTTGGGGGATTCCAATGGATAAAAGACATTTTAATTCTTTTTAATGGGGAAAATGGATTTGACGTATAAGCAAATGGAGCCAGCCTCACTGTTGGATGTACATTTTATTCACAATCACAAATACATTTTACCACCAAAAGTCAGATTCCTTCCAATCTGTTTCAAACCATCATTCACTTAATTGATATTGACATCACTAAAGCATTGGGCAAAAAGCATGCATGCTCAAGAAAATTTATATTATCGGGACATTTTGGATCAACAAAGTCAAACATGAAAAAGCATTGGTATAACTGGACTGGGAAAAGGAATGTACCATATTATGAAATGGCAGTAATTGGTCATTTTATTCATCATTGCTCTCAGATAGAACCCCCTTACCTTCAAAATTAAAACTTTTCAATGAAAAATGAAAAAAAACACCTTCTTAAGATCAGCTTTCGAAACACCACTTTGTAAAAGTTGGTAGTGTTTCATATATTGTTGTATCGCATGAGCAACAGCTCATACCCCAAAATGTTGTTGCCTCACACATTAACTGTGCTTTTTTGTTTCAAGCAAATTGATGGAATGGGTTCCTAAAAATGACACAAACACTGCAGATTAAGGATCCCATCCTTGCAAGCCTCACGCAAGAAATATCGTCACCGGTCATCAACAAAATATATGCAGACATTTCCACTCAAGGCAGCTTCATACGATGAAAAGGAGCCTGGGAACACCCTGAACTGGTTGCCTGCCAATCGCAGGGTACATGGAGACAAAGAGCCACAGTCACAATCACACCTCGAGACAATTTAGAGTGTCCAATTAATGTTGCATGTTTTGGGAATATGGGAGGAAACTTGAGTGCCAGGAAAGAAAAACCTTCACATGCACAGGAAGAACATGCAAACGCCAAACAGGCGAGGCTGGGATTGCACCCTGGTCCTCAGAAATGTGAGGCCAACATTTTACAGCGGCGCCCACCGTGCCACCCGATTCATACATATTTATCTGAATTACCATATTTTTCAAATGTTGTCACAAACATTATTGCACTTAAAAGACAGTTATTGCAGTGTTAATATTTAATTCAAGAATATACTCATGACTCTAATTGTTCATAAATTGGAGTTTCAATGTTTATATATGAAATAAAACAATGTGATGATGTGGGGAGTGACATGAATGAATGTTGCGTTTCATCACTATCCAAAAGCAGTTGGGATGGTATTCTGGATCAAATGTTAATGAATATATTTAGGAATGCAGTAAAATGTTGAGATGATTCACTTGATTATGATAATGCAGATCAAATCTTTCAGTTTCACTGGTGCTGGCTAAGCATCCTGCAGGGTTTCAGCCTTGTTGCCATGGTGACAGATTTAGAAAGACAACCTTGGGACCCTTGAACAGCCGTGATCGTATGGTGGTTAGTACTCTGCGTTGTGGTTGCAGCAACCCTGGTTCGAATCCGGGTCACCGCAGGGACGAAGCTGTGAAGCTATTTTTTTTAGTCCTTATGGTTGATATTTGCATGAATCCCTTGAGAATTACAAAAATCAATGAACTAAAGACAATTATGGAAGTAATTCATTGCCATCACAGCACGAATTCAAAATTCTAGCATGGAATTTTTTTCACACTGAAATCCAATGTAAAAAATTCAACGTCTGTATGTGATTTATTTGTGTGATACAGGCATATAAGTATTTGAACACCTGTCTATCAGCGAGAATTCTGACTCTCAAAGACCTGTCAGGCCGCCTTTAAAAGTCCACCTCCATTCCATGTATTA
This sequence comes from Syngnathoides biaculeatus, assembly GCF_019802595.1. Classification (NCBI taxonomy): domain Eukaryota; kingdom Metazoa; phylum Chordata; class Actinopteri; order Syngnathiformes; family Syngnathidae; genus Syngnathoides; species Syngnathoides biaculeatus. The sequence goes on from NC_084659.1 coordinate 16,000,684, forward strand.
TCCTGAATCAGATGCACCTGTGTGAGGTCGTTTGCTGCATAAAGACATATTTCATCATTCAATTGATGCATCTCTGTATGTAATTACTTTAAAATGGAAGATGCGGTTGATAAAGGAGTTCTTGAGGTATCAAGAAAAAAATATATACATTTGTGATCCAACCTTCAAAGAAGACATTTCAGGTGAATATACCAAAAACATCATTCTGAACTGGCTTTGATACCACATGCAAAATACACAACCGAGCTAGCCAGGAGTTGAACCGAGAATCTTCTAATCCGTAGTGAGATGCGTTATCCATTGCACCACTAGCCCCACACAAAACTACACCTTCTGCAAACCCATGTATACAATTTTCACTGTCCCACGCCCATCAAATAACAGCATCGAAAAAGGCGACTGAGGGGCTTTATCCCTGCTGTGACCCGGAATTGAACAAGGATTGCGTGGCAACAAAGCAGAGAACTAACCACTACGCGATCACAGCTTTGTGGAAACTGCCACGAAAGTTGGACGTATAAAGCTGTTGGCTTCAGTGAGAATGCTTAACGATCCAGGACTGACCCGATCTCGGGAATGCCAAGTCAGATTGTCTCGTGGTAAGGATGCAGTGATTTCATTGGCACAGGCCAAATTTGTCTCCGGGTCGTGACAGTCAATTTCTTGGTTAAGTGATGATCAAGATTGACAATTCTGTGGATTAACCTGTTTTATTGGCAAAAACATCGACTTCAGCAATATATATGGATACTCTATGCCAAGTGTCTCTCATGTTTCCATGTACCTTCATTTATTATGACCTTCTAAATGTTTAACGGTATCGGACAAACTCTGGGTGTCGTGCTATAAGACGTATTTTTAACTGCTGCACTGGAAATTACCATGTTGCTTGACTGCATAAAAAAAAATACACAAAACTATTTCAGAAAAAAATCATTTCATTCTCTTTCAGAAGAAACAAGTGTTCAGGTCTGACTTTCATTGGAAATTTAAGTTCAAGTGAAAAACAGAACTCAAAACAGCACTAGAGGAATTTGTGTTGTGACACAAAAACAAAATCTTCTTCTTCTTTTTCTTTCGGCTTGTCCAGTGATGGGTCACCACAACGTGTCATCTTTCTCCATTTAAGCCCATCTCGTGCATCTCCCACTCTAACCCCAAATGCCTTCATGTCTTCCCTCACAACGTCCCATCAACCTTTTCTTTGGTCTTCCTCTCACTCTTTTGCCTGGCAGCTCCATCCTAAGCACCCTTCTACCAACATACTCACTCTCTCGCCTCTGAACATGTCCAAAACATCCAAATCTGCTCTCTCTCTCTCACCTGGTCTCCAAAACATCCAACTTTGGCTGTCCCTCTAATGAGCTCATTTCTAATTGTACCCATTCTACTCACTCCAAGCGAGAACCTCAACATCTTCATTTCTGCTACCTCAAGTTCTGCTTCCTGTTGTTTCTTCAGGGCCACCGTCTCTAATCCGTACGTCATGGCCGGCCTCACCACTGTTTTATAAATTTTGCCCTTCATCCTGATGGATACTCTTCTGTCACATAGAACACCAGACACCTTCTGCCAACTGTTCCGCCCCGCTTGGACCCATTTCTTCATGTCCTTGCCACAGTCTGCATTGCTCTGTATTGTTGACCCCTGTCATGCTCCTGGATTCCAGCCAGGGCTGGGCGTGGCCAGCTAATCTGAAGGTGCACACCTGCGCCTCATGACCACTGATTAGACCCAGTACATATAGGACCCGGGGGACGACAGATACTCCGCTCGATCGTTGCTCTTCATGCCTCATTCCCGCACTCCTGCTTTCTCGACTTCTGACCTCCGTGCACCGACCCACGCCTGTTCATTGACCGCCCTCGTAAGCCCATTCGTACTGGTACTACGGATTGTTTGGACTGTCTACCTGATCTCAGACCTCGGACCGAATAAAGGTTTCCTCTGTACTGTCTGCTGTCTCTGGAGTCGTGCATTTGGGTCCACCCTTGAGCCCCGCATCGTGACAGAGATTTGAGCGGAGGAGCCAGCGACGACGTGCGATTCGGGCAAAGTCTGCTGACGTGGAACGTAGGGTGCACCCTCATCGACCTGGGCAGTTTCAACGAGACGGCGACCAGGTTAATAACTTTGGAAACCGGGAACGGGCCAACGAACCTGGGAGCAAGTTTGCGGGATTCCGTCCGCAGCGGGAGATCTTTGGTGGAGAGCCACACTCGCTGTCCCACTCTGAGCTCTGGTGCGGCCCTTCTCTTGCGGTCTGCTGCGGCCTTGTAGGCGCTGCTCATGCGCAGCAGTGTCCTCCGAGCTGCTTCCCAGGTCCGTTTGCAGCGTCGCACCACGGCCAGGGCTGACGGAACTGCGGAGTCTGTGACCAGTGGAGGAAACAGGGACGGAGGGTAGCCATGCACGACATGGAGTGGAGCCATACCTGTTGAAGCGGAGGGTAGAGAATTGTGGGCATACTCCACCCACTTGATGTGCTGGCTCCACGTGCTCTGGTCCCTGGATGCCAGACATCGAAAACCGGTCTCTAATTCCTGGTTAATCCTCTCAGTCTGGCCATTGGACTCTGGGTGATGACCCGATGTCCGACTTGCTGAAGCGCCGATGAGGTTGCAGAACTCCTTCCAGAAACGGGCGCTGAATTGCGGACCCCTGTCCGAAATTATGTCCTGGGGTAGGCCGTGGTAACGGACGACCTCGTCTAATACCAACTGGGCTGTCTGCTTGGCCGACGGGATCTTCGGAAGCGGCACGAAGTGGACCATCTTGGAAAAACGGTCCACTACGGACAGCACCACTGTGTTCCCTTGTGAAGGCGGCAGGCCGGTGACGAAGTCCAGCGCGATGTGTGACCACGGACGAAAGGGGATGGACAGGGGTTGCAACTCACCAACAGGCCGTAGGCGGGAAGTCTTATTGGCAGCACACACCGGGCATGCTTTGACGAACTCCCTTACGTCCTTGCTGAGGTTAGACCACCAGAACCTTTGTTCGACCACTGAACGTGTCTTCGCCATACCCGGGTGGCAGACCGTCTTGTTGGTATGGGCCCAGTTGATGACGTCTCCCCGCAGAGATGGGATGACGAAAAGGCGGCCCGACGGACAATCCGCGGGTGGCGGTGTCTCTCCCAGGCCCTCCTTCACCCGCGACTCGATCGCCCAGGTGAAACCGGCCACGAAGCACCCCGCTGGCAGGATAGTAGCGGCGTCTGAATCCGTGCGTCCTCCCTCGTGGATCCGCGAGAGTGCATCCGGCTTGCCGTTTTTGGAGCCTGGGCGGAAAAACACCTTAAAGTGGAAGCGGGTGAAAAATAGGGCCCACCTGGCCTGACGGGCGTTCAACCTCTTCGCAGACTTCAGGTATTCAAGGTTCTTATGGTCCGTGAAGACAACGAACGGTACTTGCGAGCCCTCCAGCCAGTGCCGCCACTCCTCCAACGCGCTCTTGAACAGGAACGTGAGAAGGCGGCGCCAGTACCGCCCCCTCCTGGACAGCAAAGTGAGAAGGCGGCGCCAGTACCGCCCCCTCCTGGACAGCAACGTGAGAAGGCGGCGCCAGTACCGCCCCCTCCTGGACAGCAACTTGAGAAGGCGGCGCCAGTACCGCCCCCTCCTGGACAGCAACTTGAGAAGGCGGCGCCAGTGGACTGGGAGGGATATGGCCCGGAGGAGCGCTCTTGGATCCCCTCCCGCTTCGTCGTGGACCGCTCCCTCATCAGGGACTTTCACGCGGCTCACCCTGATGCTCCTCGGCCGTCCAGAGCCGGCCGTTGAGGGGGGGGTACTGTCATGCTCCTGGATTCCAGCCAGGGCTGGGCGTGGCCAGCTAATCTGAAGGTGCACACCTGCGCCTCATGACCACTGATTAGACCCAGTACATATAGGACCCAGGGGACGACAGATACTCCGCTAGATCGTTGCTCTTCATGCCTCGTTCCCGCACTCCTGCTTTCTCGACTTCTGACCTCCGTGCACCGACCCACGCCTGTTCATTGACCGCCCTCGTAAGCCCATTCGTACTGGTACTACGGATTGTTTGGACTGTCTTCCTGATCTCAGACCTCGGACCGAATAAAGGTTTCCTCTGTACTGTCTGCTGTCTCTGGAGTCGTGCATTTGGGTCCACCCTTGAGCCCCGCATCGTGACAACCCCAAGTATTTGAAGTCGTCCACCTTCGCTATTTCTTCTCCCTGGAGCTTCACTCTTCCTTCTCCGCCCCTCTCATTCACGCACATATATTCAGTTTTACTTCGGCTTATCTTCATTCCTCTCCTTTCCAGTGCATACCTCCTCTTCCCATCAACTCCATGATAAAATAATTTAAACACTGCACCTAAACTTCGAGCCTTACTCTCATTCCATTTGCTCTCTTGGCTGCACAATATATCAACCTTTCTCCTAATCATCATGTCAACTCCCTCCTGAGCTTTTCCTGTCATAGTCCCAACATTCAAAGTCCCTACATACAGCTGTAGGTTTTGTGCCTTCCCCTTCCTCTTTTTCTGACTAAGCCGCAATGAATACCAACCAATGAATGCATTATTTATTGTAACTCGAGCAACATTTCTTTCTTTTGTAATGTCCTTAATGTTTTATTAGAATTACATTAGATTATCTTTTATATATAATGTTTCATAGAGGTGTACTCTGGGGGGCTCTGGGATAGGGGGTTCTCAATTTAGTTATTTATTTTTCTGGGGAACTTATAACAGGAAACTATTACTCTCAAAACGCTTACACTCAGGAATCTCACAAAGAAGAACAAATATATCACATTACAACAGATGAAAAGAATATTAAAAAAAACTTGCATCAACTCACATAGCTGTATTATAAAGGAGACACATTCACGGATGTTCATAGATTTGTCTTCAAAATTACTGTCAAAACTCTGCAAGATCAAGGACACGGTCACCATGCAGCTTCTGGTAACTCTCATTCACACCCCACAATACACATGGATGCCCAACAACGCACACGGACCTCGATAACGTCGCCACTTCTCCAGCTAGCTAGTTTATGTTTGAAATTAATGAAACACATTAAACACCGTGCCTCTTTGACTACACCCGCTTTGCAAACATTTTAAACTAACTGATATCAGATTCTACAACAAAACAATGAAAACAAGTGGAGGAGAACAAAATGTGTACCTTCCACCAGGAATCAGACAAACAAGAGAAAGTATTTCTTCCCGGCACACATTAAGTGTGGCTTCAAAATAAAGCACGCAGCCTACTTCCTGTGTTTCTCAGATCTTCCACCAACAATTCAACGGCATTTTCCCCCCGACAATAAACATTTTTAAACACAAAATAACGTTGAAAAGAATGAAAAAGTATAAATGACAGAGAAAGTGCTGGCTTTCAAAATAAAAGTGAAGTCAAAATAAAAGTCTACATCCTGTTCCTATTATAGCACAATAACATCACACCATTACATAAACTCAGTAGGAGGGTATATAATTGGCAACCAAGACAAGTCTCTGACTTGCCTGACCAGTGAATCAGTGTCAAAAAAGCTTGCACTGTATTTGTCATTCAAGTCAGGAGTGGGCAATTTTCTCCCATTTTTGAGGGGAGTTTTTTTTGCCCATGAGATGATCAAAACCTTGATTTCATGCCGTTTCTGAACGAAACTTTGGAAATTCTGCAGCTCTGTGCTTCATGGAGACCTGGCTTTGTGGATGATTGCTTGATGCCAGCATTATGCTCCCTGTCTTCAACCTCCATTGTGCAGACCGTGTCGCTGAGCTCACACGGAAACCGAAAGGCGCTGGAATATGCTTTTATATCAACGAGAAACGGTGCATAGACATTACACAGTTCATCACACAATGCAGCCTGTTTTTAGGGTTGCTGGTTTTGAACTGTAAGCCGTTTTATTCACCACGTGAGTTCCCCATCGGTTTGTCACGCATGTTTGCAAATGTGCAGAAGTCAGAAAATGAAAAAAAGCAGCAACAGATGTGCTTGTCGTGGCTGAGTGGTTGAGGCGATGGGCTGGAAATCCATGGGGGTCTCCCTGTGTAGGTTTGAATCCTGCCAACAAAGCAATCATAACACTTTCGTTTGGGATCAGTCCAGGTCAGTGGTGTGTTCTGGGAGAATATTTGCCTGTTACGATGTAGTATCAACAAATACATTTTAGCATTACTGCTACTAGATATTTTGCATGATAAAAGGCAGCAAATATAAATAAAAATACAGCAGCATCAAGGCAACACAATACAACGACACCACGACACAACTAAACATGAGAAGAAAACGCACTAACAAGAATATGCAAGACAATAAAAACTTTACAAGACAATCTGACAAAACAATACAATCTAGAGCAATACACACCACTATCAAGATCATGATTTAGACAAGATGAGAGGGACAATCTGACAATCCAGCCTTATAACGAAACAGTACACAACACAGGATGATGCACAAACAGAAACTAGAAAACAATATGTGATACAAGTCTACACTGTATATGAGTGTGTGTGTGCCAGACACCCCGTGTTGTGTTTATCAGAACTATAAGGAGGAGAGAATCTGACCACAAACTGAGCAGGGAAAAGGTTTCTCTTCAGTAAGTGTTCTTATTTGCTTTTTTTCCTCAAAGAGAAAATTTTGTTTACGTCACTGTGACATGTTATATCACGTTTGGACTTTTTTCATGTCGTCATCAGTGAGGAGAGTGTGACATCATGTCATCACTATCTGATATTGGAGCTTCTCGTGATCTTCCAGAGTCCCTCAGCTTTGCAGTTTTTCACTTTGGCCATTTGGCTCGGGCCACATTTGCTTGAAGTTGAGAGCATTTTGTTAATAAAAGATTCCCAAAGGTTGAAAGACATTCATTTCTTTTAATGGGGAAAATGCTTCTGATATACTGTACAAGCAAATTGAGTCATACCCACTGTTTTAACAGGTGTTATTTATCAAAGATTGGTGGAACAGTAGATCAGTTGGTAAAGCATTGGCCTCACAGTTCGGAGGTCTCTGGTTCAATCCCGGATCCGCCTGTGTGTGGTTTATATGCTCTCCCCGTGCCTGCATAGGTTTTCTCTGAGGACTCTGGTTTCCTCCTGCATTTCAAAAACATGCAACATTAATTGGACACTCTAAATTGCCCCGAGGTGTGATTGTGATTGTGTCTGTTTGTCTCAATGTGCCCTGCGCTTGGCTGGCAACCAGTTCAGGGTCTACCCCGCCTCCTGCCCATTGACAGCTGGGATAGGCTCCAGCAATCCCCGCGACCCTTGTGAGGATAAGTGGCTCAGAAAATGGATGGATGGATATCCCTTGAATGGCTACCTCGAGAAATATTTAAGTTTTTAAAAGGTGAACTTCAATGGAATTTATTTTCACATCGTCCAGAAATGACAGCTCTATGTGTTACGCTGTATTTTTTCATACAGATATTTTTTCGGGTGAATATTTATTGCACAGAAAATTTTGTTTGTGTTGTTTAGTGTTGGATTTAAATGGTTAAAAAAATCCATGTAAAAAATTCATACTCTAATGCCAACGAATTACTTCCATATTTGCGTTTTGTTCATCTATTTTTGTAATTTTAAAGACTTTCTTGTTTGTTTTGTATTTTCTGGAAGGTTAACATGTTTCATGGTTTGGTATGTTTGGCACTTTCAAACCACTACATTTAACAAATGTAATTCCACCAAGTGTTGCGGTTTGCTAGTCTTGCTGATTGACAGCACGTGAGCAACAGTTTCCGTTGTGTAGAACTGGAGTTGTGATATTCACCTGATATGTGTGAGGTTCCTGCTTGGACACAAGGCTGCTTGGCCTGCTTTCCAAAAAGAAGAGCCCCACGAAAAGCAAAAGTTGACATTGCTTAACTCCTAGTCAGGGAACCGAACCCCAGTCTTCCGCATGACAGGTAGACATACTGTCCACTATACTAACAAGGAGTCTTTTACTCTCGTTTCCCGGGAACAGATGGTCTTGTCCTGGGTGGGGTGCTGGTCTGGAAATCACGAGTCGGGTGGAAGTTTCCGCAATTTAGTGGTAATCGTGTATGTTTCACATGTGAATAATCCCTGGTTCAAAACTGTGTTTACGCAAGCCAATATTTAAAAATTGATTTTTCGCATTAGCCGAAATGCTGGCTCGTTGCATTGCTGGATATTGCTTGAACACTCGGCAGGATGGATTTACCTTCATAAATTTGCAAGAGATCCGGTTCGTCGTGAAAAATGGATTTCACGGGTGCAAAGGACGATAGCTTCGTAGGTTCCAAAGGACAGGTAGGTGTTTATACAGCTACTAAAAGAGATAATAGTTTGGGGCAGACCACGGAATACGTCTCTCATAATGTAACAAAAGATCCGCGTCGTGTGACAACGGTGCTAAATGTGTCAATGTGTGCATCGGACGACGTCGGGCCCGCCAGCGAAGGCTGCTGCATCCGCTCACGGACGGCAGCGGCTATGAACAATGCTGCCGACAATGGCGCACTCAGTTGCGTGCGACAACAACACCGTAAAGCAGCCTGGCTCAGCGGTGTTGTTCATCACGGACGGCGGCTATGAACAACACTGTAAAGCGGCCCAGCGCTGCGCCATGATTAGCCACCTCGGGCTGGCAGCCGGTTCAGCTGGCTTGGACTTGTCGGCCGGGGTAGCTCGTCGCAGCCGGCCACTAGCCGTGTTGTGCCGGGGTGGCTCGTCGTGACGCCGGGCCGTGATGGCTCATTTCTGCTGCGGAAGTTGATCGAATGGGGAGGCGGTTTGGCCGTGATCGCATATCATCTGAATATAGCTTGAAACAATAGGGTAATATTGCCCCGGTAACTTCACTCAGTTGTGTGATGTTCTCTTCTTCGAAACGAGCTTCCGTGTCAGAAGGGGCCTGCTCGTCTCCCGTAGTAGGGCGCACTGCGTGTTTTCAATGGCGAATGTCCGGGGTGACGTCACGTAAAGGAGATACAGCCAATATGGCGACCACTTGGATGTCGTCGAATGACACTTCCGCAACTTTGCACATGGACTACGTGCTCTCCGCTCATATTTATTTTTTCTTTTGACATTGAAGTGAATGTTATATGTAGTTTTCATTAGACTATCTATTTAAAAATGTTGATAGGGATGACACTGAACCTTTAATAAAAGTAATTATTTTTGCATTCCAAACACTATGAATCATTTTTACTTCAATTATATTGTCCTCTTCAACTGCTGCCCTGTCCTCAAGGGAGGGTATCTTAATAATTTGAGCTCAAGACGTAAAAAGAACCATCATTATGCTCATGGTAAGTACAGGAACATCACAAATAACTACATATCCAGTATTTTTACATTGTGTATCTCATTTATTAAAAAAGACAGGAGAGGCACAACTGCAAATCATTGTCGTGTACAGTGGAGCAATACTAGTATGAAACTCGACAAATGTTTTTAGCTGCACTGTGCAAGGTAGACACACGTGGTAAATATAAAACAAGATATATCGATGTAAAAAAAGCTCATCTGAATACAGTAGTATCGTAAGTACTGTATTTTCATTGTTAGATAGATTGAAGTGCAAATACTGACAGCTATTAAACAGGCAAGTCGTCAGACAACTACAAATAAAGGTCTATGTGGTACTGATCCTCAGGATGCCGGCTGTTGTGCTCCAAGATTGCGCCATTCACCTCCACGTGAAGATCGAGCAGATGTCGACTCCTGTAAGAATACAAAACATTTGGTGATGAAAAGTCACAAAAAAAAAAAAGAAATTATGGAAGTTTGCGTTGGCTTTAGCTTGAAATTACAGGATGAACGTACCCGTGACCTTTACGGGTGAACTTTATTTGACCTCACAGTTCTGAGGACCCGTGTTCGATCCCGGCCCCACCTGCGTGGAGTTTGCATGTTCTCCCCGTGCCTGCGTAAGTTTCCTCCGGGCATTCCGGTTTCCTCCCACATCCCAAAAACATGCAACATTAATTGGACACTCTAAATTGCCCCAAGTTGTGATTGTGAGTGCTGCTGTTGTCTGTCATCCCAGCGGTTCTCCACAGCGCAGGGTTGCAACTCTGACACAGTGTAGCTCTGGATGAAGAACAGTTTCGGCTTGCCGACCAGCGCCGGACAGGCGTCGGCGTTGAAAAAGCGGCGGACATCTTCCAGACGGAGACCTTCGCAGTTCGTGTTCGTGGCCTGGAGGAGATTGTCGGTCGCCCGGCTGATGATGCAGTAGACGAAGGCGTCGCCGCAGCGGTCCGGACTCCTTCGGAAGACTTTTCTGAGCATAGAAACGGTCTCGACCAGCTTTAGCCATATATGCAGGGTCACATTGAAGTGCAGTGACTTAAATGCGTGCGCCATCATCTCTGAGGAAAAAAAAAGTGTTATCAGAATGATTTGGATCAGCCAACCTTTAAAAATCCTCAATCCATCGAATTTGTATTCCAAAATTGTTTGAATCTCTTTTAATAAAATAATAATACACAGACACTAAAGAATACCATAAGTGTCACGGTGTTATAACTCTCTACGTAACTGATATTTGGAGATACACGTTAGAACTACACAAGCAGACGGAATAAATAAACTAAACTCTCAAGCATGAATGAATTATTCTCTGCAAAGAATGATAAATATTGAGTATTTGTGACCATTTGCTTCACGTATGTCTGTAGTATTCTCCCCAAATTTACCAAGCCTGACACACTAGATGTCCACTGGATTGGATTGAAGCAAAAGATGCTCCAGAAACTCAAATTCTTTACTTCTGATTTTAACATTTGACTACTGTAGGTTTTTATTAGGTTCAACATTCTAGAGTGCAGTTAATTTTTTTTTTTTAAATTGGGGGCTTAAATATTTTAACAGCACAAATATTAGAAAAGCCTCAGTGTTGTTTCATGAGGCCTCACTTGCTCACCACTAAGTGCAAGGTACCATATTTTCCGCACTATAAAGCGTACCTTCAACGAATGGCCTATTTTAATACGTTTTTCATATATAAGGCGCATAGCATAGACTCTACAATAGAGGCTGGGGTTACGTTATCCATCCATTAGATGGAGCTACACTAAAGGCTCGACATTGATCCTTATATAAGGCGCACCAGATTATAAGGCGCACCGTCGGCTTTTGAGAAAATTAAAGGCTTTTAGATGTGCCTTATAGTGTGGAAAATACGGTACTGTAGTTCCCAGCCCTACATTCTACTGTACACAAAAGAGTGTCTTTCAATGTATGTACTGTAGAAGTATAGCCTGATTGTACTCACCTCCGTCATTCCCTACGCAGTCTACGATTACGCACTCCCCTCTGGGGTCACTGGTGAATGTGTACCAACTGACTGGACTCTCCTTCGGGGATGAGAAGCAGAGACATGGTTGAAATTCAACACGGGTTGATCAAATAGAGCAACAAAAGTAGGACAAAGTCTTAGTCCGTGATTGAATATCGTACAGTACATCACAAATGTTGGATGAGACCACTTAGGTCCTCCCCTGAATCCGAATTTCAATTTTTCACCTTAAAAAGTCATTTTAAAAATCCACGTGCTATGAACTTTGGTAGGAATAGTTTGTCGGGTGTCCCAATCAATCAAGCAATCAATAGCCTTTATTGTCATTATATGCTGTGCAAACAATGAAATGATGAGTGCGTCTCCACAAGGTGCAATAAAATTGAATTAAAAAAAAACAAAGAACATCTTGGGAAGCATACAAACAGAGAAAACATCAAGGTACAGTTGCAGCTAAAATAAATGCACAAAAGTGCAGTTGCAAAATACTACATTAAATTGTTGTGATTACTTATTTCTATAAATAGTTTGAGTATAAATCTTACCTGGCAAGGGTGGCGCACCACTTCCTCGGGTACTGCTGGCGTGTTGACTGAAATCAGATGGAAAATACACGAGAAGTCAGTGAAACAGGGCAAGAAGAGAAAAAACGTTCAAAGCAGTTATCATTTCATTACATTACAAACATTAGCAAATGTTACATTAGCAAAGGATTTCATAACCCAACACCGAGCAGCCAGCCAATACTGTTACGCTTTCTTAGTCACGTGACACAACAGTGAGTTCAATCCTTTTATTTTCCTGTAGTATGTTGTTAAAAAGGAGTGTAACACATTACAACAGAAAATTTGGCAGCGGAGCGTAGTTATTTTCCCCACGGACATATTTGACAGCAATGCTGCTTCTCAGCTTCAACGTTTGATCAACTGCAGAACATAAATCATGATGCGGTCGGTTAACGTGAAATGCAAAAATGCGACGTGTATCAATGGTTCATTTCATGATGTCACTTCTAGGACAACAAGTCTTTTAAAGATGATTTTGTCGGCTGTATTTCCTCTTGCCAAACTGGCTTTGGTTTGCTCTGAATCAACCTTCCTCTTGAAACATGTTATGCTTTTTTTAGGCAGTTGCAATTTTAACATTTTTTTATGAAAAACAGCTGCGTTACAATGAAACTGTTGTGTTGTTGAGATTTAGAGAAATAAAAGTGTCTGTTTCTCAGATCACAAGTTCTTCAGATATGGTTTAATGTTGAACTCATTTACACAAGACAAGTCACGTGACAATGTTCAGAGGAGTTATTGCCATTACACTGCACTGATTCAGTTAATGGCAGTTCAAAATATGCCATTGAAATTTGTTTTCATGAAACATTTCACTGTTAGTGTTAACATAACTTTGTAGTGCATTTGAAAATATAACACAAAAGCCAAACTAACAATGTATTCTGATTCTTCTAATGTAAGATGAATTGGAAGTTCTAAAAAATGGACAATTGTACCTTCCAGGAAGTGGTTCCTGCAGGAGCAACTTTTAAAGTATAAAAAACTTCACAAAACTGAACTGCAGCAATGTAAATTTCACAGCCAAAAGACTGAAATGTAGCTCTGGGGTTGACTGCATCCCTTAAAGCTGACATATGTTCATAAGTCAGTTCCAAATTGGAGTTCGGCACTGACACTTGACACATTCTGCAGAGGAAGCCCGCTGTCTTCCCATTTGATTTGTGGAATCTGTACACCTTGGAAAACACAAGGAAAGGAGGGAGAGAACTCATAATTTCATTTGTCATAATATTGTAGGTTACTATTATATAAATGAGTTGAAAAAAACAAATGCAATTGTACAATTAAAATGTATCTCTGTCAAGTTAGGAGTCATGTTACTTTCAGTTCAAAGTGGATGGTTGTCCCAGCCACTGCGCAAAGTATCCAGATCATCCTGCAGCCGTGGCAGGAAGCCATAATGGCAACAGAAGAGGTGTGCAACATTTGAAATGTTGAGGTACCCCCTTCAAGGTAGTGAAGCACATCATCATAAGTGCATGTCACAGCTGCCCACAGGTCTCTCCACAGTCGCTCAATCCTTAAATTACAAAGTAATAAACAAATGGTTAAAATGCCCTTTGAATGTCATTATGTTAAAGATCACACTAAGCTGATATAGCTATAGACTACAAACATCACATTTTATGAAGTTTTAATATCAACAAACCTTTGATTGTGAACACTTTCCAGATATGAAGCTGCTTCTTCCTGTCCCACGAACCATAAACATGACACATGCAACCTCCACGTTTTCCACCCCTTGATCAGCACGTACCCTCAAAACAAAATATGGAACGGATTAAAAATTTCCACAATTACATAAAAGTACAGCACTGCATTGATGAGAAGTTTGAACAGAGCTAAAAAATTCTTTCCAACCTAAAACATATTTTGGAGATAGATAAATGATCATGATCAATCATGGACTAAATTCCACAGGTGACAAGCATATAAATTGAATGCTGTCTCGCTCTGATTCGAACTCTGAATGCAGAGAGTAAGGATGACCCTGATGACCTTTGGATTCTAGTTGGTTCATAAATGTATTTTGGCCCTCACCCATTCAGAAATTTATAAACCAACAGCTAAATTTTCAAATCTATTCTACGACAGAGAGGAAGCCAGTGTTCTGAACAAACTGCAGCGATTTGGACTTATAAAACCATGTGACTGTTGTAGTCTACTGAAAATAAAAGAGCAGACATGTTTTTGTAAATCCTGCTGAGACATCAGTCCCCTAACCCTTGATATGTTTTTCAGGTGGGATTAGGCTGACCTTAATACTAATGTGACGGTTAAAATTCAGGTCTGAGTCCAGAACCACCCCCAGATTTCTAACTTGCCTGCTGCTAATTTATATTATTGCATGAAGTTGAATGCTGACTTGTAATCTTTCATACTTGGCAAAAATTTCTGTTTTATCTTCATTTAATTTCAGATGAAAATGGACTGAAAGCCTGAAAGAGGAAACCAAACTCCTCCACTGAACCCTGAAAGAAAGCCAGTGTGGTAGATGCCAGGTTGTTGGAAGTTGCACCAAGACACATTATCTGCACAACACAGCAAAAGTACAGAAGTAAAATACATATCTTATTAAACCATACATGTGCATTTATGGACGTTACAGCACCTTTCAAAAAAAACCATCAATGCCACCAAAGATAACAATGTTGTACCTGAAAAAACAGAAAATATTCAATCATTATCACTAAACCTGGTCACAAAAATGGTTTGATATGTCCAAATACAGTCCTCAAGGGGCATCCTCCTGCATATTTTGAAATACATGATTTACTTGAGCAGAATGTCAGCAGAAGCCGACTCATTAGGCACTGCTTATGTCCAGCTGTGTTGAAGCGGGACAACAGCGTCCGTCCCAAACTGGACCAAACGTGATGCCATCCCAACGGTGTCTACACGACGCATGGCCGCCCTGACTCTATCATACTGCACCCTCAGTCCTCAGGCTTGCAGAAGAGCCTTCACCATTCGGTAAATAACTCCGTATAGCTCCGTTGCCATATTTTCGGTTGTAACGTGTTACACCCCGTTTTAACAACATACTACAGGAAAATACAAGCAGTGAACTCACAGTCGTGTTCGCTCGCGTGAGCGTCCATGACCTCCACTGAGATGTTTTTTTTGTTTTTGTTTTGGTTCTTCTCCCCCCCGCCCCTCTGTGGACGTACGTCACGATTACGTCACTACGAAAGCGTAACTGGATTGGCTGTGGAGCGTTTTCTCCCATGACCGCCATGGAGATGTCACGTGACTTAGAAACCGTAACAGGATTGGCTGGCTGCTGGGTGTTGAGTTCTGAAATCCTTTGCAAATGTCTGTTCGTCTTTTCAGAGCGACAGTGAATTTTTACAACGAAACTGAATTTTAACAACGGAGTTGAATTTCAGACAGCGAATTATTCAATTTAACATTTCAAATTCAAATCCTATTTCAATTTCAAATCCACGTAACATTTCAATTTCATTTGAATTTCAAATCCTATTTCAAATTCAAATCCCGGTGGCACTTGTCTACTTCCACAGAAGTAATTAAAGAATTCACCCACATAACATTACTCCGTCAATATCATGGCAAAGAAAAAAATGACCGTTGATAATTGTTGTGGAAAATCCTTTCTCGCAATCTGTCTTCACGGAGATGATTTATTTTTATTTCCTAAATTTTATCCATCTAATATCCCCGTGGATTAATTAATACCCAAAGAAGAAGCACCAAATTGAAAAAAAAATGGTGACCCCAGATATTAAATTCTCATAAAAGGTATAATCGGGGCAGACAGCGCTAAGTAGTACTGTCTCCGGAGCAGAAGGTGGCGGTAATGCACCATTAAGATGGATTATCAACCGCCAGCAACGGAACGAAGACCAAAGGTTTCCAAATTCGGTTAAATAGTTTGCCCAATACGTCTTGATCCCATTTCGAGTTTTGCACTCCTTCACGGCAGAACCGAGTCCAGTTGTTACTGTATTATTTTTGTAACAGCATTCTCAGTGTTTCACGCTGGAAATCCAAGCGAAGTATTTCGACGAGTCGTGAGTTGAGGGCTCACATTTTTCCACAAGTTTTGGAATACCTTCGTCGTTTATGACCCGCCGACGCTATGACTTTACAAGTAAGTTACGCCCTGTTCCTTTTATATTCAAAGTTGTATGTTTTGAAATGTACAGAACTTAAATGAACTATACGTATGTGGTTTTTTTTTTTGCAAGTTCCCAGGAGCGAGAATGGATGTTTATCGTTAAAACCAACGCTTCGAGCCACTTCGTGCATCGATGGCAGTTCCTGATCCAGAAATGCTTCGTGCTATTCATCAAATCTCAGAAGCCCTCGGCAGCTACGAACGCTCCAAGATTCTCTACTTGTGGGAGATTTCGGACACAGACAATACAGCCGCGCATATAAAGGAGACTCTTAAGTCCAAAGTCAGGAGCTACGACAAAGGGCGTCTGTTTTTGGCTGAGCTCATGCTACATTTGGGGAGATATGACATCCTCAGGCAGGTGTTTGGGTTCAGCCGGGACGATGTGGAGCGAGCTTTGAGATCCGAGCAGGTTCTACCCAGATTCAGGTGAGTGCCATTTTATTATTTTAGTCTCACTGTTTAAAAAAAAAAAGTTACTCTGTGTTTTAACTGTTCGGGTCAAATTAAAGGTAAAAAAGCACCGGACTTGGAAAATAAGTAGTTGAGTTTTTCACAGAAATCCAGGCTAGTTCGTTTAAAAAAAAAAAAAAAAAAAAAAAAAGCCTCGTTGGAAGAATTTAGGCTGACTTCCTTTATGACAGGCAGAACGTCTTTTAAGATAACCACAAGAGTCCAGTTCCGATTGATTTACTGCCCCGAGAATGTGAAGTTTCACTTTCTCCTCGAGCTACACTCCCTCCCTGTTACTCCCACATTCTAAAAACTTAAATGCATCCTTTTTGGACTTCAGCCCTCATTTGAAAGCGGTTCCTCTGGATCACTGGCCTAGCGGCCAAGTGATCGTGAAAGAAAATTGTTGTCAGAGCGGTTATGTCAAGTACTGTGCTGCCACGATTGCGTAATGGTGGGTTGAACAGCTCTCAACATATTTTTTATTTGGTTGGGACACTTCACCTTAATATAACAAATTAAAGTAGTACACTATAAAACTGTAAAATTGCCAGATTTCGCACAGGACTGAATCCCATCTGTCGTCCTCAAAACATAAAACATATGTTAGCAATAGCTGATTAAATACAAAATTAGCTCAATTCAACTGGCTACAATTCGCTGTCTGAAATTCGTCCGGCTGGGTTTTGTGTTCTGACCTGGAGTAACCTTGCCTGCTTATAACACTGAATTTAGACTGTGAATAGACGAAAAATTCAAGTGGTCTCATCCAACATTTGTGATGTACGATATTAAATCACGGACTAAGGCTTTTGTTGCTCGATTTGATCAACCCACGTTGAATTTCAACCATGTCTCTATTTGCATCCCCGTAGGAGAGTCCAGTGAGTCGGTACAAATTCGCCAGTGACCCCAGAGGGGAGTGCGTAATCATAGACTGCGTGGGGAATGACGGAGGTGAGTACAATCGGGGTATACTTCTACAGTGCATACATTGAAAGACGCTGTTTTGTGTACAGTAGAACTTGGGACTGGGAACTACAGTACCGTATTTTCCGCACTATAAGGGACACCTAAAAGCCTTTCATTTTCTCAAAAGCCGACGGTTTGCCTTATAATCTGGTCTAATCGGCTTTAGTGCAGCTCCATCTCATGGATGCATAACGGAACCCCAGCCTCTACTGTAGGGTCTATTCTATGCGCCTTTAAATATGAAAAAAGTTTTAAAATCGGCCATTCGTTGAAGGTGCGCTTTATAGTGCGGAAAATATGGTACCTTGCACTTAGTGGTGAGCAAGTGAGGCCTCATGAAACAACACTGAGGCTTTTCTAATATTTGTGCTGAAAAAGATTACAAGCCTAAAGGCTTTGAAGATGGTGCGTTTGGTGTTTTTAAGGAAAAGTGTTTGTCATTTGTGCACTTGTATGGTTGATTAGCGAGTCAAATCAACCATACGTCTTTTCCTGTTCAAATATTTAAGCCCCCTATTTAAACAAAAAACTGTAATCGCACTCTAGAATGTTGAACCTAATAAATTCTTACGGTAGTCAAATATTAAAATCAGAAGTAAAGAATTTGAGTTTCTGGAGCATCTTTTGCTTCAATCCAATCCAGTGGACATCCAGTGTGTCAGGCTTGGTAAATTTGGGGAGAATACTACAGACATACGTGAAGCAAATGGTCACAAATACT
>NC_084659.1:16023428-16044503 GCF_019802595.1 Syngnathoides biaculeatus
CAGTGGCCCAATCGCTGACTGAATTTGGTCTGTGAACAACAAGATTTTGTAACTATATAAAAGAACTTATTCCAGACTGCAAATGAATGGGACTTGTGTTACGTTACCACCAGCTAATTTAATCATACTGTACATGTGTCCCTTTTTAGAGAACCATAGAGAAGAGTCTGCCTTCCAGAACCACCTAACAGCCAAAGTCTTGGTGGTGAGTTTCTTCCTTTTTCTCTCTACACCATCTACACCGCCCACCCGTCTGACGGCTCAGCTGTTCTTCTCTTTGCTCAGTTCACATTCTTCAACTACTTTGCAGTCCTGTTCCACATTGCATTCGTCAAGCAGGATGTGGCTTTGCTCCGTAAGGTAACATTACAACACTCACTTGCCACATACGTGCAGTCTTGGTGCCCCATGCGAATAACTTCTGTCTGGGTGTAGCGCCTGGCCTCTTTGCTGCTCATTACCCAGTTGGTGAACCAGGTGACTGAGGTGGTAGTACCCTTCCTGGTGGACCGCTTCGTGAGCGCTCCCCACAGGACGGAGAGTGAAGATGACCCAGAGGAGGACAAATTTAGAAATCAAATCAAACTGCCTGTGTTCCCGGTGAGTGCATTTTTTAACTGTGAGATGAGTCATGTTTTTGCTCCATGTTTTATTCACTGCTTGGTGTAGAGGGTTTGTTTTATTTTGCTTTGTTTTGCCCTGCTGTTCGCGGTCAGGGCAGTGTTACAAATACAAACCTCAGGGTTGGCTTCACCTGACGTGGATCCCTAAGTAGACAAAAACTATTTTTGCGCAATTCAGTAGGTTTTTTCCTCAGAGCCTCGAATGAAGCACTCTCACATCATTATTTGCGTGTCAAAGTTGTCAGCCAATCACAGTGCACATACAAACAAACAACGATTCACAGTAACATTGAACCATTTCATGTTGATTAACCGCTAAATACATAAAAGCCTAAAATGGCATTCATGTTCACTGTAGTAATATATGAAAGTTTTATTTTTCAAAGTTGGCCATCTCAGCACCTTAGTGCAGAGACGGCGTGTCAGGGTAACACAAAAAGGTGTCTTAAAATCATTGTAGTGGCTGCCTTGACTTCCACTTTTTGGCTGGCCTGACTGCAGGGGGGAAAAAAGGCCAGAAATAAATAGAAAGGAAACTTCCAAGTTTTTTGCAATTTGCGACCATGCACAACTCATCACAGGTTAATCAAAACAACAGAGATGCTGTATACTCATTCTTGACAATTCATTATATTGACGGGGCTCTTCAAACTATGTTGGCAAAAGGTCTTGTGTATGGGTTGAAAGAAAGGAAACCACAGAAGTAACTAAAGGAGGTGGATGTTGTCGCATTGGAAGGACGGAAGGAAGGAAGGAAGGAAGGAGGCAAATGTAATCTTTCAAACACGATGCTGAGAGAGGGGAAAACAAAAAAAAATTCTATTTGCGATGGATGTCCAAAAACTACTGGCGAGCGAGCAAGAAATGAGGACCACTTCAATATCATCGGTGGCGAGCAATCTGGATCAATTATCCTATGGTTATCTATAACTATAAAATACCAGATGGAAATAAATGTAGAATGTTGAGATCGGGATGCTTTCCCCACCTCTGTTTTCCAATTTGACTGTGAACACACACAAAAAGAAGTGAATAGGAGATGGGAACATACGAAACTGAGAAACTGTTCTCAATTTCCTTACCTGGTTAAATAAAAGTCGAGCACAAGCAAGACTGCGATTGGTTGGCGACCAGTCTAGGGTGTACCTCGCCTCTCACCCGAAGTATTGTGTTTGTATGCATTAAAATCTGTGCCATCATTTCACTTTTTTCCTCTCGACATTTAAAGCATATCCCCACCAAATCCCTTCTTAACAGAAACTGATGATTTTTTAAACATTTGGTTGTTTCTATTTCCCATGATTTTTTGATTCCAAATTTAACTTGTTAAAAATATATAGGGTATATGATGAGAATGAAATGCAAGAGCAATCAGTAATAATATGATGAGGTTGATATGCATGCAGTATAAAATGGACCTCAACGCCACAAAAAGCGATACATTTGCTGCGTTACATTTACTCAAGTCACATTCTCAATCAACTATGCTTGTCAGAGTACTTTAAATACACGTACTTTTTACTTTTACTTGAGTATTTATGTGATGAAGGATCAATACTTTTACTTGGTTACAATGGTCGACTGCCGTTTACTACTTTTTTTTATTCCTTCTTGTGTGCGCATGTCTATTTTTAGACTCCAACTTTGACCTGCGCATAGGGCGGCCATTGTGCCCAACCAACGTAATCGTGAGGCAGTCACATGACCGCACATGGAGGCTTCATGAGCCAATGAAAATGAGTCATTTTTCTGGGGGAAAAACAGTCACGGAAATGTCTATACTTTATAGACCCCCAAAAAACTCTAAAAAAGGAAAGTCTGGTCAGCAAACAGCTTCTGCATGAAGTTATTTAAAGGTCAAGTGTCATCCCTATAAACATTCTAAAAGAGATATTGGAATGAAAAATACATATAACATTATTCACTTCAATGTCTATACAAAAAAATAAGTATGAGCGGAGAGCGCGTCATCAATGCACAAAGTTGCAGAAGTGTCATTTTACAACATCCAAGTGGTCGCCATATTGTCTGCATCCCCTGTCCGTGACGTCACCCCGGACATTCACCAATGAAAACACGCAGTAAACCCTACTATGGGAGACAAAAACGCCCTTTCTGACATGGAAGCTCTTTTTGAAGAAGATATCACAAAACCGAGTGACGTTACCGGGGCAATATTACCCTATTGTTTCAACCTATATTCAGATGATATGCGATCACGGCCAAACCGCCTCCCCGTCCAATCCACTTCCGCGGCAGAGATGAGCCATCGCAGCTCATCGCAGCCGGCTGGTGTGACTCATTTTCACCGCCGAGGTGGCTTATCATGGAGCCGAGCTGGGCTGCTTTAGGGATTTGTTCATAGCCGTCATCCACGATGAACAACACCGTCGAGCCGGGGCGCATTATTGCGTTGTCGTCGCACGCGGCTGAGTGTGGCATTGACAGCAGCGTTCTTTAGAGCCGCCGCCGTCTGCGAGCCTGGAGCGCAGCATTTGCAGAAGCCGTGACCGGCGAGTGCAGCGCCTCGGCCAGTGTGGCTCATTTTTGGCGCCGAGGTGGCTTATCACGGAGCCGAGCCGGGCTGCTTTAGGGCATTGTTCATAGCTGCTGCCGTCCGGGAGGCTTTACGGCGGTGTCCGACACCGTCCGACTCGCAAATCGACACATTTAGGACGCCTGTCATACGTACACAGATCTTTTGTTACGTTATGAGAGACCGATTACGTGGTCCGCCCCAAACCATTATTTTTTTCTATTAGCTGTATACACACCTACCAGTCATTTGGAACCTACGAAGCTCTCCTCCTCTGCACCCTGCAATCCATTTTTCACAATGAACTGGGTCTCTTGCAAATTTATGAAGGGTAAAACCATCCTCCCGAGTATTCAAGCAATGTCCAGCAATGCAACGAGCCAGGATTTTGGCTACACGAAGGAACAAGAAGCTACCTTCCCAGAGGTAAAACTAATAGAAACAAACAAGTCCACTTGAGGGCAATCCTGGCAAGTACGTCACTTCCTGCTTTTTCTCAAGACAAATCCCTTTGAGGATTTTCATGGCGGGAGTTACAAAAAGCTGTATACGTCAAAATCATGTTTTGTGGTGAAAAAACGCATGGGTCCATGTCAGCTGCCGTTTTTTCATTAATAACATACTAAAATTCATGAATTTCATGAGAGTGGCACTTTAAGTGACTAAAGCAATTCATATTTCTGTGTGATTTCTGTTTTTTGGCCAGTTAAAAATTGTAATGTTGGCAGATGTGTGTAGAGTTCAATATGTTTTTTTATGTTAATGCTCAGATTTAAAAAAAACAAACAAACAAAAGTTGCTGACAAGTAACTCTTCAGTTGTTTTTTCATCAAATTCTTTCATACTTGAGTTTGTATTTGGATGACTACTTTGTACTTTTGCTTGTAACATTATTCTGAAGCACAGTACTTTTACTTGAGAACAAGATTTGGCGAAGCTATACTCACCTCTGACAGTCACCAAGAAAAACACCAGCAACACTCAACGGCGTAATGGATTCAAATTCTGCAGCGCTTTAAGGTCCCCAAGCTAAAAAACGCACACTCACCAACTCGTGTGAAGTTTGCCAAAGAAGTGCATTAGGGACATGGATTGGCCTAGCCAGTCTCCAGACCTAAATCCCATAGAAGACAAGTGGAGGGAGCTGAAGCTTTGAGTTACCAAGAGGTGGCCTCACTGCAAAGAGGAGTGGTCCAAAGCTCCTCCTGAGATGTGTACAAACCTGCTGATCAACTACAAGAATCTCCACCAAGTACCAAGTTATATTTCGCGAGGGGCTGAAATACTTATTTCACTCAATGAGTCACAATTTTTTGTTTGATGTGGTTTTCTGTTTTCGTTTTGATCATTTGTCTCTCCTTTACGCCTACCATTCCAAATTATAGACCGTTCATGTCTTTGTTAGTGGATCAACTTACAAAATCAGTGGGGGATCAAAATGGCTATTTCTTCCAGTGTCAAGCAGAGTTGTTTGCCCAAAAGGCCGATAATTCAATTGGCATGTGACAAGCTCAAGGAACTCGAGAGTCACACTCAACACTATAAAAATGTTTATTTCTACACTTTCTTTTTTTACTCACTGTTAAATATAAAATACATTTCAGACACTGAAGCATGTACTCATATATATGAGCTTTCGTAGCTTGAGAGTCTTTGACGACTTTGCGTTTTACACCAGGGCCTGTTCGCAGAGTACATTGAGCTCCTGGTCCAGTTTGGCTATCTGAGTCTTTTCTCGTGTGTCTACCCTCTGACGGCTGTGCTGCTGCTCATCAACAACGTGACAGAGATCCGCTCTGACGCCTACAAAGTCTGCAAACTCTTCCGCAAGTCCTTCTCCGCCCCTGTGGCCAACATGGGTGTATGGCAGGTCAGCAGAGTGCACAGCACACCACTTGCGCAATTGTGAGGAGACAACTGATGTCTTTGTCTGGTCCTTCAGATTGCTTTTGAGGTCCTGAGTTTCGTCGCGGTCATGTCGAACTGCTGGCTGCTGACACTGTCGCCACAGTTGCAAAGGTTGCATGACGAGGGCCACATGAGCAGCACCAACATTGTGCTGATGGCTATTACGGCCGAGGTCTGAAGGATCCTCATGCGTAAGAGACTCACGGCTTGGGTGCTTCTTATTTTTAACTGATTTTCTTCAATTGTTTTTTTTTTTTGCAGCATGTTCTTATCATCGTCAAGGTGATTGTTGCAGCCCTGATTCCAGATGAACCAGACTGGATCAGGAAGAAGAGAGCCCACATGCAGTACACATCCATGCAGGCTTTAAGACAGCAGGTTGACATGTTCGCCTTATATTTACAAGCACGTCTGCTAGTACAGGGCAGCACAATGAACATGGCGGGAGCACGTTTGCCTCACAGTTCTGTGGTCTAGCATTCAAATCTCTGGTCTCCTTCCGCAATCCAAATTTGGTGAATTGAAGACTAAATTTTCCGTAGGTGTGAATGTGAGGCTGAATGGCTGTTCATGTGTGTCCTGTGACTGGTGACCAGTCCAGATTGAAACCCAAAGTCAACCAGGGTAGGGAGAAAATGACAAATCTCAATCGATATCCCTGCAAAAAGAGTGATGCCCCAAAATCAAGGTCTGATTAAGTGTGGGTGGGCTTCCAGTTTTAATTTGAAAAATTGTTAAAAAAAAAAATGTTGTTTACCATTATTTAAAATTCGTCATTTTAGGGTGATGAGCTCCATTTTCGGAATCTCAAAAATATTTTGACAATTGACTCCCAAGAGTTTGATCATGAAAAAGTCACTGATGGTGCAGTGTGGTACAATTGCCTGACTTTGGTGCAGGCAGCTTGGGTTCAGTTCCCACTCAGTGATGCTGTCTATATGTGCCGTGTGCCTGACAGGAGACCAATTCAAGGTGTAGTTCACCCTTTGCCTGAAGTTACCTAGGATAGGTTCCAGTACCCCAGCGACCCTTGTGTGGATAAGTAGCTCGGAAAATGGATGGCTGGATGAAGGTTAACCGTGGTCCATTCCCTTGTTACTTCCAGACAAAAGATCCAGATTGAAGTCTGTAGTTGATTTCCTTTATCAGGAGATTACCAAATTGGCCTTTGTCAGCCGTGTGACTGGAGCTAATAATAGAGAGCACAAGGAGATATCAGTGCAAGTGAAGGAGGTTGTTGTTAGGATGAAAAGAAATAAATGACACCACAAATATGCAAAAGTTATGTCTAAATCACAGATCTGGTCAAATCAAATTGGGCAATTGGTTGAAACCCCCCCCCCCCCCCACACACACACACACACACACACACAATTTTGGAATCCAGATTACTCATGAAAGGGTTGGCATATTGTCAACGTCTACAATCAAGCACTCTTACATAATTCCCACCCAGGATCTCACCCCTGGCCAATTATGCCTCCTTGAAGCCGATGGCTGAATAGTAATTCCAGTAGAATCCCCGATCAGAGTGCTTGACTCTGCAGAAGATGTACTTCACTCCTGAGCTGTGCTGTCACTTGGTGTTAAAATAGATGTAGTCCCAGGTCGACTAAATCAAACAGCCTTTATTACATCACGGCCCAGAGTATTTTATGGACAATGTTCAGAGATCTGCGGCGCAAACTAAGCACTGTGAGCGTTTGTTCATGAAAGCCAACACGAAATCATAATTAAACTTGGCCAGAAAGCCTCTGGAATCAGATTCTTTGGACAAACTTTATCAGAATGATGAGAAGAGAAATACAAAGACAACTTTTGGCAGGCGGGCATAAAAACCTCCATCCATTTTCTGAACATCTTATCCTCACAAGGGTGGAGGGAGCGTTGGAGTCTATCCCGGCTATCTTTGGGCAGGTATTAAATAAAATACAACTCACCATTATACTGTATGCAGTTGTTGTACTACTGTATGTAGTGGGAGCTCAGTCATTGTTTGTCTTCAACCAGCCGCTCCAATCTTAAGTAATAGAAGGTAAAGTTTCACTCCTTACTCTGTTTTGGTTGCAGTCATTTGCAGAAAATCCGATTAGATAAAAACAGGATATTGGAAATTAGGCACAATTACTTTTTTGGGCAGTTTTGAAGGTTTCATCGCCCCATTTGGGAGCCTGTCATCACTTATTACACAAGGTGGGCTTCGTGTTAGTGGTAAACCTTGGATTTCAAGGTGGAATGTTCAGATAGTCTCTTAATTGCTGCTTTCTTTTTCTTGGAAATTATCAGCTCTTCTTCTGTTTCATCATTTGGCCTTTTTCCCTTTTCTGAGCACGGAAAATTAGCCATTGCTAGTGTGATACCACAGTGATTATTCATGTGATTGGGACTGAGACCCTGTAAATGAAAATAACAACAATTCCAAAGTGCGAAGCTCTTATATTAAAACTTTTAAGGTAAGTAAAAGGTGTGTAAAAATAGTCAATGTTGTTTGTGTTAAAAGTCGGTGTTGATCTTTCTTGTGTTTTTATTTCAGCCTGTAAAACTCATTTTTTCCCCTTTCTCTTCCAGAACTTGCCATCTGAGGAGGCCCAAATCTCTTTCAATGTGTGAGGTAGCGACACCCAAGAAAAACAAATTTGAGTTTTATTGGCATGTTTCTGTGCATACGTCATAGGTATTTTTAAAGGTGGGATTTTACACTTTGGAGACAAGTCACATGCTGGTATTTTAGTGAAATGGGGGCTGGGGGGATTTTATATCAAATTCATACCAGAGAAATATATGAGCCTTCGATGAACAAAATAATATCCAATGTGACTAAAAAGGAAGACAAACTGCAAAGTAGAAGGTCAAAGGGTGAATTATAGCAATGAAGTATATGTACGGAAAGGGATGAATATAAGACAAAAAAAAGTTCCAAAAGCAAAGTCGTTTTGAACAGGAAAGGCCCCTTGTCGCTTGATATTCTAAGGCCTAAGAGCACCACTTAAATTTGTCTTCAAAGTCCCAACTGGCAGCTTTAATTCCACCAAGTTTGTTGCTTTTACCCCACATGGTGCTTCAACAATGTCCACTCTGGAAGTTGCACTTCCACATCACACATACACTAAAAGTACAATTCAGACTTTAGAGGGTCAATGTGCAAACTGAATGTATTTACTATTTGCTGCATAGGAAATGCCTTTAAAATAAGGTTTACATTATATAGGTTGAAAGGTCAGAGAGAGGCGAAATATTTATTACCATGCTGACACTGTTTTCTTGACGAGATTTTTGTTTCGCATGTTGTCCAAAATGATCGAAGCTACAGTGAGTGACGAAAGGTAAATGTCACCATAAACAGCAGTTTACTTCAAAAACTCTTTTTTTTTTTTTTAAATTGTAACCTAGATATCATCTAGGATTTTTGTAATAATCACAACAGAATGTGTTTTCTGGATTTTGGCAGTGATTTTCAGATCGCACTATAGAGGAGATAATAGCTCAGCAATACACGCAACATGATTTGGTAAAAATTCCCCTGAAATTACAAAAAGCAGATAATGATGCTGCCAATATAAAAATAGAAAAAAAAAAGTTATTGTTGAAAGTAACAAGCATAAACTAAACTAACAGACCACGTCTTGTACTTTGCAATTATATGTGCTTTTGTTCATCAGTTGTAGCGCTTTTATGCACTTATTTTGTATTGTGCCTCTAGTGACTGCTTAACTCAGCAGTATTACTACTGATTCATCTTCTACTTTGTGCTGTTCACGCTTTAGTGCTGGGAGATTGAATGTGGCAAATCATACAATGTGTATTCTTCTTCCAAAGAATGGCTTCAACAATGGCACCTAGCAGTTTTAAACAAAGTAGTTATTCAACTTCTAACCACTAGTAGGCGCTTCAAGACTAAGTGTCCTTGCAATTTCGTCAGGGTGTCTGGTCAAAAGTGGGTATGAACATGGGCTGTATCACAATAAAGAAGAGTAAAAAAGGTTACTTTTTGTTTTGTTTTTTGCTCTTCACAAATGACACCAAGCTTATCTGTTCCACAGATTTAATCAATTTGAATAAATAAATACAGAAAAATAAGTACATGGCTGCAGCGAGACTACGTCCTATAATTTGAAAGCAGTAGACAACATAACATCTGGGAGGGGCGGGCTGTAACTGTAGAGGAATAATCACGACCATATAGACTCTATTCTTGGTACAAATGTTACACTTACATTGCTGCTGAAATACGAGCAATAAATAGAATTCCAATGACGTCACCACCACCCTTAGACCAATCGGATAAACTAAGGATAGAAAAAAACTTCACTCTTCACCTATCACCTGTGTTCTCTGACCTTTATGACACACAAGATGGCGTAATTGGAAACCTATCCATTATCAGATTTCACGCTCCTTCTATAAGCGGGGACCATTTGATAGAATCATCATACGTTGCCTGCCCAATTTAGGCATTAAACTCCAGAAATTAATATAAATAGGCTGCTCTGCAGGCTACGGGGAGACATATACTGTGTTTATATATATATATATATAATACAGTAGCTTATTCTACAGCTTTGGCCCTTGTCACTTTACAAAATGTATCTACATTTATCATCTGAACCTTAAATAAGACATGAGTGGATGTGAAAATAGAAAACATATGTATGGCAACATAAATCCTCACGGAGTGACTCCTGCCAATATGGGACAGAATTCCGATTACTATATGAACAGTAGGAAGCTAGCAAGTAGTGTGTACAATCAAGGTAACAAGAGGAGAACAGCAGTGCCCTGCAATAGACAAGACACGATAAGGAGGTATCTGGTGATAAATAACACTAACTGCATGCGCAGCAAGTTACACGCTTCTCAAGACAATGAACAACAAATCTAGACGTCCCAAAAGCTCACTGGAAAAATTTAAAACGCTAATCAAGAATAGTGGTATTATTTCATCAAAACCTACCCGCTTAGACTTAAAACACCCGTTTTTTTTTTTCTTAGTCCACTGGCATCTTTTTCTACTTCGATCAAGTAAAAATCATCTAAAGCGTTACTTTTTAGGTGATGAGTCTTATTTTAAGTCTGAGCAGATGAGTTTTGATGAGAAGACCAAAATATTCCTGGTATTCCAGGTGGTGTGCATCCTAGACGTGACAACAAAAACGATTCGGGCGAGTGATCAATGGACGGAACATTAAGAGGACAGAGAATGATACAATCATCTCAGTCTGAGGCATATTATATATATATATATATATATATATTATATATATATATATATATATCATAACATATTGTAACAGTCTCTGAGCTTATATTAAGAAGTTTGTAACCAAAGAAGCAGGTTGTGGAAATGGAAGAAGAAGAAACAAGTGCTTTTTTTCTGTGAAGCCTTCGTCAAGACAGCCTTCTTCCATCGACAGTGTGCTTGCTACAGTCATTGTTTGATTGGGAAGTCGAACAGCAAAGTGGGCGATAACGAACTACAGTGAAGCCACTGTGCTATAAGACAAAGTGGAGCTTCAAATTGTGATCTCTGTTGCACTCCAAAGTGTCCCGTAGCCACGTTCACACAGCTGGGAGTGCGTGTTGTGTGTCATTTAGAGCACATGGCAACAGTTGTACTGGGCCAGCGGGAGGATCTTGGCTTTATTGTTTGTCGGGATGTTGAAGGCCACGCTTTCTCCACAGAGGCAGCTGGAAAAGGGCGCTCACGCAGTTTGAGGCCTGTGACGGAGCGGCGCTAGCGGCGGACTTTGGAGATCTCCAGTTGGCCTGTATAGAAGCAGGACCAACGGGCATTACCACCGGAGCTCATAAACGTCAACACTCCAACAAGCGATGGAAATTATCTTTGTGGGAAATATTTTACCTGGAAAACCAAATGGACCAAGAGAAGACACACTGGAGGAGACAAAGACACCTTTTCCATCTGCTCAGGCGTGATCAGATTCTGTTCCTCATATTGTCCTGATCAACACGATAGGGGGTGTGTGGCCTCACACACAAGTCACACACACACACACACAACAAACAACCACACACACCACACACCACACACACACACACACAACCACACACACAAAATGGCACCAGCCCACACACAGGGCAGGTACACAAAGTTTCAGTTTACAATGCTGACATGAATTTACCCAGGTCTGTGCTAACTCTGATTCATAAAATTTATAGATTGATGTTTGGATAGGGTAGTGAACTGGTTTAGGGTGGTGTGGACAGTGGATGTCAGCGGGTGGCAAGCCCATTGGCCTCACAGTTCTGATGGGTTTCCGGGTTCAATCCTGGCCGTCCTGTTTGAAATCCAGGCTCCACCACTCCCGGGACCCTTTTGGGATGATTGTGAGGATAAGCGGGTCGACCAAAGCAAAGAAGAAAAAATGGAAAGAAAAGAAAATGGATGCTGAATGAATGGAATGGTAGAAAACAGGAAGAAAAGAGAACAGAAGTCCTCAACCAACACATCCGGGGAGGAAGGATATGACAGATCATCTTCAGTGTGACCCTTCATGACGTGGACTCAATGAATAGAAGAACTCATCTTTCATTTTCATGAACCTGCAAGGATGTACACAAACTTGTTGTCTGCATTTTTCTCATCACAGTGAACACAACACACACACTTGTTAGTGGAACACATTGGAGCAACTGGGGAGCAGTTCAGGGTATGTGTCTTGCTCATGGACACAACAGCAGTGAGTTTAGTTGGGTGGGTGGGTGGGGTCTTCAGGCTACTGTTGTTTTCCCCATGGTGGACAGTCCAGGCTAATCCAGCTAAAACATTGGTCCAGGCCCATAATTGGGTCGATGTAAAAAAGTTGTTGAAATCACCAAAAACATTATCAGGCAATTAGTGTTAAGATTAAAAAAAAATAATAATTGATGAAAAGCCTTGGCAAACATATGCCACATGCCGAGGTTTTCTCTCTTCTTGGTCCTCTTGCACTGAGAATGTCTGGGTGCTTACCTCACCTCTTAGGGCCCCCACCTCACATCTCAAGTTCCATCCTGCAGACCTCAACCGTCACCATCAGGTTGGGAATGGAATTGGGAATGAATATAATAATTTGTTTAATTATTTCACATCTCACAGAAACACCATATTAGAAACTATTAAATCAAAAATTTATCTTCCTCCCCCATCTTTTTCCAATTTCATCCATTTTTGAAAAAGCTCGAGCAAGCCACAAGAGCGGCGCGAAAAAGATCAAGAAATGTGGGTTGTGTCCTCCTGGTCTCGGGTTATTTAGATCTGATTAGGGTGCAGAGAGATTCCGGTCGGTTTGGTCGAGAGGGTCCTGGTTTCAAATCCCTGACGAACTCCTATAATAGGTTTTCCTTGACAATTTCCAAATGTCACATGATGCATGATGTGTCAAAAAGGTTAATACTTTGCAGTCAGTCACAAGGCAGTTGTGCTTGATCGTGACGGCATGCCGAGAAAAAAAAAACTATCAGTTGTACTTTTTTTTTTTTTAACTTTAGCTCACCGTGCATGTGTAAACAACGACAGTACAGGAAAACACGCTGTCAGCGAGTCCCGCCCTATTTTCAGCCCTCACTTAAGAAATCTTCTCAAACATGAGTATGGATGCTGCCGTAAAGAATGCAAAAGCGGATCACTTTCATACGGAATGTGAGGCGGACGTTTCTTTCATGATGTCATTGTTGAAGTGCATTTGCCTCATCTGTCAGTGAAGTGAATTGTGGAACGGCATCTTCGAATTGTTTATGGAAAATACGTTCCGCCGAAAAGCAAGCTGAGAATGAGGAAAGTGAACGAACTCAAATCCCAATTGGCTGCACAGCAGTCACTTTTCACACAATATAGTTGAATAGCGAAAGCCGCCACCATCGTTTCCGGGTTCGTCACATCTACATAAAAGAGGCTTAGTTGACTCGTTGTTCCAATCTTTTAAACATAAGGCGGGAATATTATCTTCAATAGAATCTCTGTAGCTGTAAATGAGTGCAGTGACACGGCACTGTGAAGCCATCGCTGACGTGTGGAAGGACATCGAAGATTGTGAGTGTTTCTCACTGCAAAAAGTGAAGCTGACAGAACCCTTGTCAGCGAATGGAAATTTGGGAAAAAGGGGTTTTCTGGGACTTGAAAACTGGACTTCTCAAGGTCACACGTAATCGAGAAGCATACCGCAAGAACAAGGCCCACAGAAATGAAAAAGATGATCACTTGTCATACTGGCCACTGTGTGATGACGGCAAAGGATTCCTGGCTGTTGACATTTCCAAAGAGAGCTTGTTGGGAATTTCAACCCTTGGACCTCTTTCAGTGCTCCTCTCCTTGAGAAGTGTTCCACAAGAAGAACAACCAACACAGAGGAGCAAATGACTTCATAACTCAATGATCACTTGGCTGCCACCCTAAACAAGAATGAACCCTTGAGTTTCTACACAGGCCACCTTGAGAAAGACAGCAAGGTAAAACATTACAGCATACTAGAACAGCAACGACACACAGCACACTCAGGGCTCGTCCAGGAGTCGAACCCGGGACCTCTCGCACCCAAAGCGAGAATCATACCTCTAGACCAACGAACCACACGGGTGGATGTGTGCCCCCAGCCACTCCCATCTCCGTAAAACTTCACGGCCCTGAACATCTCCTCTCTCCTCTGTCACCCACCAAACACTGCCGATCCCGCTCTTCATCTCCGGCAATCACCGTGAAACCACAACACCTTTGTCACTCCTTCCCCTGACGTTCTTGGTATTCCCATGGTGGCAGCGGACGAAACCATTGGCCCACGGCCATCAATTTCAGTCAGTGCATAAAGCTGAAATCAAAACAACTTTCACACAATTAGTTTTAAGATAAGTAAAACGAAACCTTTGATGAAAAGCCCTGAAAAACAGCTGCTTGCATTCTCAGTTTGCTTTTCTTCTTTCTCTCTGTTTTCTGGTCCTCTCAGGCCCGTCCACCTCAACCTCGGGATAAGTGTTAATCTTTTTGTTTATAATGATTATTGTTGTTAGTATTAGCACCAGCAGGAGGCATTGAGGTCACTTGGGGTTATTGAGGGCCTGGGTGTCTCTTATCTGAGATGGTTATCCTCACAAAGGGCGCATGAGTGTTGGAGCCTCTCTCAGCGATTGTCAGGCAGGAGGCAGGGTACATGCTGAACCGTTTGCCAGCCAATCACAGCTTGTAGGATCCTCTATTGTTCAAATGTTGGCATGTAATACACAGCTGTGTGTTTTTCTGGCACTTATTACACCACTGGTTGTGTCCTACAGTGTTTCTGTGTCGGCTCTTTAAATGAATTGCAACCAGTCAAAAGTAAAAGGTCAAGATCTGAGGGTCCTGAGTTAAACCAGTTCTGCTCGCGTTGTTGTGATTGCACCTCATGTTGTGCCCTATGATAGAAAGGTTTGGTAAATGGGCTGTTGTTGTTCTTTCATCTGTCATATTCACCGCTTTGGATTTTTAGGCCTTTTGATGGAGTTGCATCAAGGCAATGGGTCTTAAGACGTGAAGCTAAAATAGCTCAGCTGGGATTTCGTTAGACTGAAGATCTAAACGGCCCTGGTTCAATCCCTGGTTTCAGCACGGGGACTTCAAACTCTGAAATGGAGCCTGGAACACACTGAACTGGTTGCTTGCCAATCGCAGGGCACATGGAGACAAACAGTCACAATCAGACCTTGAGGAAACATTAATGTTGCATGTTTTGGGAATATGGGAGGAAACTGGAGTGCCAGGAAAGAAAAACCTACACATGCACGGGAAGAACATGCAAACTCCACACAGGCGAGGCTGGGATTGAACCCTGGTCCTCGGAAATGTGAGGCCAACGTTTTACAGCGGTGCTCACCGTGCCGCCCAATTCATACATATTTGTCTGAATTTCCATACTTTTTAAATTTTGTTACGAACATTATTGAAGTCACAAGACAGTTATTACAGTTAATATTTAATTGAAGAATATACTCATTAATCTAATTGTTCATAAATTAGAGTTTCAATGTTTATTTATGAAATAAAACAATATGATGATGTGGGGAGTGACATGAATGTTGCTTTTCATCACTATCCAAAAGCGGTTGGGATGGTATTCTGGATCAAATATTAATGAATATATTTAGGAATGCAGTAAAATGTTGAGATGATTCACTTGATTATGATAATGCAGATCAAATCTTTCAGTTTCACTGGTGCTCGCTGAGCATCCTGCAGGGGTTCAGCCTTGTTGCCATGGTGACATATTTAGAAAGACAACCTTGGCAGCCTTCAACAGCCGTGATCGTATAGTGGTTAGTACTCTGCGTTGTGGCCGCAGCAACCCCGGTTTGAATCCGGGTCACGGCAGGGATGAATCTGTGAAGCTAATTTTTTTAGTCCTTATGGTTGATATTTGCATGAATCCCTTTAGAATTACAAAAATAAATGAACTGAAGACAATTATGGAAGTAATTAATTGCCATCACAGTACGAATTCAAAATTCTAGCATGGAATTTTTTCAACACTGAAATCCATTGTAAAAAACGTGTGTATGTTTTTTATTTGTGTGATACAGGCAAATAGGTATTTGAACACCTGTCTATCAGCTAGAAATCTGACTCTCAAAGACCTGTTTGGCCGCCTTTAAAAGTCCACTTCCACTCCATATATTATCCTGAATCAGATGCACCTGTGTGAGGTCGTTTGCTGCATAAAGACATATTTCATGATTCAATTGATGCATCTCTGCAACATAATTACTTTAAAATAGCAGATGTGGTTGATGAAGGAGTTCTCGAGGTATCAAGTAAAATATATACATTTGTGATCCAACCTTCAAAGAAGACATTTCAGGTGAACATACCAAAAACATCATTCTGAACTGGCTTTGATACCACATGCAAAATACACAACCGAGCTAGCTAGGAGTTGAACCTAGAATCTTCTGATCCGTAGTCAGACGCGTTATCCATTGCACCACTAGCCCTTCAGAAAACTGCACCTTCTGCAAACCCATGTATACAATTTTCACTGTCCTACAGCCGCCAAATAACAGCATCAAAAAAGGCGACTGAGGGGCTTGATACCTGCTGTGACCTGGAATTGAACAAAGATTGCGTGGCAACAAAGCAGAGCACTAACCACTACGTGATCAAAGCTTTGTGGAAACTGCCACGAAAGTTGGACGTATAAAGCTGTTGGCTGCAGTGAGAATGCTTAACGATCCAGGACTGACCCGATCTCGGGAATGCCAAATCAGATCGTCTAGTTGTGAGAATGCGGTGATTTCATTGGCACAGGCCAAGTTCGTCTCCGGGTCGTGACAGGCAAATTCCTAAATTCTCTTGTTTAGTCAAGTGATGATCAAGATTGACAATTCTGTGGATTAACCTGTTTTACTGGCAAAAACATCGACTTCAGAATTATGTATGGATACTCTATGCCAAGTGTCTCTAATGTTTCCATGTACCTTCATTTATTATCACCTTCTAAATGTTTAACGGTCTCGGACAAACTATAAGATGTATTTTTGTTTTGTCTCAACGGACTTAGCATTGAACAATGCTTTGTTTTACTGGCAATATGGTGACGTAAACAAAAGTCACATGTTTTTTATAACGACGTGAAAGTGGACATAGTGAAGTGGTTATCACATTCGCCTAACACACGAAAAGTCCCAGGTTCGAGACCGGGTGGAAACAGGTGTCCTTTTGTTGCTTGCTTGTAAGGGAGCTGTTGTCGGAAGGAAGAAAAAAAGGAGGGAACACACAACAAAATGAGGAAGGAAGGGAACAGGAAATGATGAAGAGAGGAAAAACAGGGAAGGAAGAAAGGAAAGACATAAGGAAGGAAGCAAAGAATGTATTGAGGAAGAAAAACAAGGATAAAATGTTGGGGAAAGAGGTTGGAAGGAAAGAAGCAAAAAACATTGGAACAAGTAAGGAAAGGAAAGAAGGAAGGAAGAAAGCAAACAAGTATTGGACGAAGCAATGAATGAATGAAGGAAGCAAGAAAAGAAGGAAGGAAGGACCAGGCAAACGAGATAACCGCTACATTGGTAACCACCATGTTGTTTGACTGCAAAAAAAAAAAAACATACATGAAACTCTATTTCAGAAAAAAATCCTTGTTTTCTCATTCAGATCTGACTTTCCTTGGAAATTTAAGTTCAAGCGAAAAACAGAAATCAAAACAACATTCTAGAGGAATTAGTGTTGAGACACAAAAACAACAAAATATTAGTGGCAAAAAGCTGCCTGGCCACTCAGTTTGCTTTTCCTTTCCTTTCTCTCGGTTTCCTGGTCCTCTTGCACTAGAGAGAGTCTGGCTGCAGGCCTCACTTCACATCTCAAGTCCCACCCTGCAGACCCCCAACTGCCATCGTCAGGCAGGGAACAAAGTAGGATCATTTCAAAATTGTGTCCATTTCTCTTTCAGCGTTTAAGGAACTTAGTTGAATATTTTCTCGCTAATCTTTCTTTTCCGGTTTCAGCATAAAAGCCATTCATGTACAGCACTGCCCATTTCATTTACACTCTCTTTTCATTCCCGGTTTAAGTGTTTTAATCTTTTGTAAATAAATCAGCAACAACTTAAAAAGGGAAGAAGGGTAGATAATGATGATGATGATGATGGTGATGATAACTCTTCAATCTACCATTGATGTTTTCATGGCATGGAAGGAAACCAGAGTGGCCAGAGAAAACCCATGCAGAGATCATGCAAACTCTTTTTCGTCTGTGGTTCTGAACCTCTGGGCCCCCAGGGAGAATATCAGCTTCCGTTGCCCAAGAAAAGGATACACTTTACTGGCATGTTCAATGTGCAAGGCATTGTGGGCTTATTCTTCATAGTCGTTGTAGTCATTGTGTATGCTCTCACTCTGAATGGGGTGAAAAAGTGTGCATGTATGAAAATAAAAGTAATTCCGGTGTTGCACTCCCAATTATGTGTATAAATGATCCATTCATTTTCTAAGCCACTTATCCACAAAACGGTCACAGGAGTGCTGGAGCCCATCCCAGCTCACACCACACAAAAGACGGCGCACACTATGAGCTGGTTGGCAGTCAGTCACAGGGGACATAATTGACACCATCACTGAGCAGGACTCAAACCTACGCTGCCCACAACAAAGTCAGGTGTGCGTACCATGACACCATCAGTGACTTTCATTCTTGTCTGGTTTTTATTTAATTGTGTAAACGCACCTGCTCCCTACTGCATGTTTGCCCTCTGGCAGTTGTGGCAAATTTTATTTTCCTGAGGGAATCCATTTCATACTCATGTGAATCCAAATGTCTGACTTTTCTGGTTTGTGGTACTTTACACACCATCCTGTAACAGAAATCTATATTTTTCAATTTTAAGTCATCACATTCTATTTCACATTCATAGTGTTTAAGATACTGAGGTCTTTGAACCTGGGACCTCTCGCACCCTAAGCAAGAAGCATGCCCCCGCCTCGACTATCCAGCCACAAGATGTACCTGTTGACATTTTTTTTTTAATCACGCCACTCGACCAGGATTGGACGACCCGTGGCTCTCGTGTCACATGCAGCTTTTTAGCACCGCCCGAGTGAAAATGAATACCAAACAATTCATGGATTATTTATTGTAAATTGAGCAATATTTCTTTCTTTTGTAGTTTCCTTAATGTTTTATTAGGATTACATTAGATTATCTTTTATATACAATGTTTCATCGAGGTGTAATCTGGGGGGCTCTGGGAGAGGGGGTTCTCAATTTATTATTTTTTTTCTGGGGATCTTATAACAGGAAACAATTACTCTCAAAACTCTTCCACTCAGGAATCTCACAAACAAGAGCAAATATATCACATTGGAACAGATGAAAAGAATATTTAAAAAAAACTTGCATCAACTCACATAGCTGTATTATAAAGGAGACATTCACGGATGTTCATAGATTTCTCTTCACAATTACTGTCAAAACTCTGCAAGATCAAGAACACGGTCACCATGCAGCTTCTGGTAACTCTCATTCACACCGCACAATATAAATGGTCGCCCAACGACGCACACGGACCTCGACAACGTCTCCACTTCTCCAGCTCGCGAGTTTATGTTTGAAATGAATGAAACACATTCAACACTGTGCCTCTGTGACGACACTCGCTTTGCAAACGTTTTAAACTAAGTGATATTCACATTCTACAACAAGACAATGAAAACGGGTGAAGGAGAACAAAATGTGTGCCTTCCACCAGGAATCTCACAAACAAGAGAAAGTATTTCTTCCCGGCACACATTAAGTGTGGCTTCAAAATAAAGCACGCAGCCTACTTCCTGTGTTTCTCAGATCTTCCACCAACAATTCAACGGCATTTTCCCACCGACAATAAACATTTTTAAACACACAATAACGTTGAAAAGAACGAAAAAGTATCAATGACAGAGAAAGTGCTGGATTTCAAAATAAAAGTGAAATCAAAATAAAAGTCTACATCCTGTTCCTATTATAGCACAACAGCATCACACCATTACATAACCTCAATAGGAGGGTATATAATTGGCAACCAAGTCTCTGACTTGCCTGACCAGTGAATCAGTGTCAAAAAAAGCTTGCACTGTATTTGTCATTCAAGTCAGGAGTGGGCAATTTTCTCCCATCTTTGAGGGGAGGCTTTTTTTTACTCATGAGATGATCAAACCCCTCAATTCAGGCAGTCTCTGAAGAAAACAGCAGGAAGGGGGTATCCAGAGTTGAACTGGAGACCTCTTGATCTGCAGTCAAATGCTCTACCACTGAGCTATACCCCCATGTCTTGCAACCACCTCTTAGTTCTGTAGACAATTCAATATTCATCATTCGTTCCAGTTGTGAAATGTGAATGATTGAGAACTGTTACATGAATACAAACATCAATGGTGAAATTTTGAAGGATGACAAACTTAGAACAAGTGGACATTTGGATTTTCACCCAATAACTTCGAGTTTACACCTCATTGACAAATGAAACATTCCTGACAAAAGCTGAAGTCATACAAATGCTCGAGGAGTCAGCTCCAAACCCATGATATGTCTTTTCCAGTGGAATGGGATGTGAATTTAAAGCTGAACCTTTGATATCCATCAGATTGCCAAACAAATGACCCTGATGTGATTTGAACACACAACCTTCTGATCTGGAGTCAGACGCGCTACCGTTGCGCCACAGAGTCAGTGACAACAAGCTTCAGGAGAGGTTTAAGCTCAAAACGAGGGTATATCGTTGGCAACCAATGCAAGTCACTGACATGCCCGACTGGTGAATCCGTGTCAACAAAGCTTGCACAGTATTTGACTTACAAGTCAGGAGTGGGGAATTTTCTCCCATTTTTGAGGGGAGGTTTTTTTTGCCCATGTGATGAGCAAAACCTTGATTTCTGAACAAAACTTGGAGGTTGTGCATCTCTGTGCTTCATGGAGATTTGGCTTTGTGGAAGAGTGTCTGAGGCCACCATCACGCTCCATGCATTCAACCTCCATTCTGCGGGCCGTGTCGCTCAGCTAACACGGAAAACGAAAGGCAATGGAATATGCTTGTATATCAACGAGAAATGGTGAACGTAACACAGCTCAGCACACACTGAAGCCTGCTTTTAGATTTGCTGATTTTGAACTGTAAGCCGTTTTATTTACCACGTGAGTTCCCCATAAGTTTGTCACGCATGTTTGCAAATGTGCAGAAGTCAGAAAATGAAAAAAAGCAGCAACAGCTGTGCTTGTTGTGGCTGAGTGGTTGAGGCGATGGACTTAAAATCCATTGGGGTCTCCCTGTGCAGTTTTGAAACCTGCCAACAACGCAATCATAAGACTTTGGTTTGAGATCATTCCAGGTCAGTGCTTCGCTCTGGGAGAAGATCTGCCTGTTACAATGCAGTATCAACAAATACATTTTAGCCTTACTGCTACTGTATATTTGCATGATAAAATGCAGCAAATATAAATATAAATACGGCAGCATCAAGGCGATACAACACAATTCAGCGACCGTACCAGACAATCAAACATGAGAAGAAAACACCAATTGAAGA
>NC_084659.1:16044603-16095506 GCF_019802595.1 Syngnathoides biaculeatus
TGTTGCTCGTGTCCTGTCAGTCAGCAGGACCAGCAAGCTTCTTCTCTTGCTGGAATTGCATTTGGTAACTACAGTGGCCTGAAAGTGCCAAACTTAAACAAAACACAAATATACAAGTAATTAATTGCCATCAGAGTATGAATTAAAATTTCTTTCTGGAGCCAATCTGAGCAATCTTCAAGGAGGAGGCAGCCTACACCCTCAACTGGTTGCGAGCCAATTGCAGGGCAGATGGAAACAGACAACAGTCGAGAGCAATTTAGAGTCTCCAATTGTGTTTTTGGGATGTGGGAGGAAACAGGAGTGCCCTGAGAAAACCCACCCAGTCACAGGGACAACATGCAAACTCGACACAGCCTGGGTCAGGATTTAAACCCTGATCTGTGAGGCCAACGCCCAAGAGGTACCACACCGTGCTGGTGTATAAAATATTGGGCTCATTGTCGTAATATTTCAGAGGTTAAAGCCGCCAAGAGTAGAGATTGCTTAAATGTTGGTGTTGATTGTTGACAGATTTTAGGTGAGTGCATTCGGCTTGCAAGGACATGGCACACACCCATCGTGGTTTTACACATATTAAATAAGTGATTGACATAATTTTTGGGTACGAGCTGTTGTTCATTAGGTGCAATGACAGCAATGTATGATATAATGCCAACTTGAACAAACCCATTTGGAAACTCAAGCAAGCTGTATTGTTCTTTTAATTTCCGGAAAATTTCTTGAAAAAAAAAGTGATTCAAATAAGGACCCATACTTGGAAAACTATGTATTTTGTCAAATAGTTTAGTTATGTCAACATCAAATAAGCAAATGAATGATTGAGTAGTAGTGTATTTGTGATCTTTAATAAATGACACTTGTTAAAACAGTGAATTTGACTCAATTTGCTTGTACTGTAGATCAAAGACATTTTCCCCATTAAAAATGATGATGTCGCACTCTCATCACTAATGAAGAGATGATGAAAAATCTAAACTCACACGTCACACTCACAACAAGCGATAGAAATTATCTTTGTGGGAAATCTTTTACCTGGATAACTAAATGGCGCAGGAGAAGACACACTGGAGAGAAACCTTTTCCCTGCTCAGTTCGTGATCAGATTCTCTCCTCCATATTGTCCTGATCAACACGATAGGGGGTGTGTGGCTCACACACACACACAAATGCACACATACACACGCACACACATGCACAAAAGCACACAAACACAGACACACACAGAGGTACACAAAAGTTTCAGTTTTCATGTGAAAATATTTACCCAGGTCTGTGCTAACTCTGATTCAAATATTGATGCTTCTAGAATTGGTGTGGGTGGTACAGTGGATCAGGTGGAAAGTGCTGGCCTCACAGTTCTGAGGTCCTGGGTTCAATCCCGGACCTACCTGTGTGGAGTTTGCATGTTCTCCCCTTGCTTGCCTGGCTTTTCTTCTCACATTCCAAAAACACATGCAACATTAATTGGGACACTATAAATTGCCCCTAGGTGTGATTGTAAGTATGGTTGTTTGTCTCAATATCCCCTGTGATTGGCTGGCAACCAGTTCAGAGTGTACCCTGCCTCCTGCCTGTTGACAGCTGGAATCGGCTCCAGCAACTCCCCGTGACCCTCGTGAGGATAAGCGGCAAAGAAAATGGATGGATGAATGGATGAAGAAAAGAGAGTCACCACCAACACATCCAGGAGGAACAAGTCATCAGGTCTTCATGAGTAAATAGAAGACTCATCTTTATTTTCATGAACCTGCAACCATGTACACAACATTTGTTGTCTGCATTTTACTCATCACAGTGAACACACAAACTCGTTAGTGGAACACACTGAAGCACGGGGGAACTGAAACAACCAGGGAGCAATTTAGGGTATCTGTGTCTTGCTCATGGACACAACAGCAGTGAGTTTGTGTGGGGTCTTCAGCCTACTGTTGTTTTCCCCATGGTGGCAGTCCAGCTCAACCATTGGTCCAGGCCCATTAATTTTGGTCGATGTGAAAAGTTGAAATCACCAAAAACATTGTCAGGCAAATAGTGTTAAGATAAAAAAAATAATAATTGATGAAAAGCCTTGGCAAACATCTACAGTTTCATGTTTTCTTTCACTCTTTCTTGGGCCTCTTGCACTCGAGAATGTCTGGGTGCTCACCTCACCTCTTAGGGCCCCCACCTCACATCTAAAGTCCCATCCTGCAGACCTCAACCGCCACCGTCAGGTAGGGAATGAAGTATAATAATTTTGTTTGATATTTCACCTTTCACAGAAACCATATTAAAACCAAAAATTTATTTTCCTCCCCCATCTTTTTCCAATTTCATCCATCTTTGAAAAAGCTCGAGCAAGCCACGAGAGCGGCGCTAAAAAAGATCACGAAATGTGGGTTGCGTACTCCTGGTCTTGTAGAATGCTTCTAAAATGAGTGTCAAGTCTTAACTTTTGTGGCTCGTTGGTCTAGGGGCATGATTCTCGCTTAGGGTGTGAGAGGTCCCAGGTTCAAATCCCGGACGAGCCCCGATAAGAGGGTTTCCATGACACTTTCCAATTGTCACATGATATACGATGTGTCAAAAAGGTTGATGCTTTCCAGTCAATCACAAGGCACTTGTGGTCTATCATGATGGTGTGCCGAGAAAAAAAAAAAAAACATCAGCTGTTCTATTTTTTTTTAACTTTAGCTCACCACGCATGTGCAAACAACGACAGTACAGGAAAACACGCTGTCAGCGAGTCCCGCCCTATTTTCAGCCCTCGCTTCAGATATCTTCTCAAACATGAGTGTGGATGCTGCCGTAAAGAATGCAAAAGCGGATCACTTTCATACGGAATGTGAGGCGGACTTTTTCACGATGTCATTGTTGAAGTGCGTTTGCCTCATCTGTCAGTGAAGTGAATTGTGGAACGGCATCTTCGAATTGTTTATGGAAAATACGACACTGACATTCTGCCGAAAAGCAAGCTGAGAATGAGGAAAGTGAATGAACTAAAATCCCAATTGGCCACACAGCAGTCACTTTTCACACAATATAGTTGAACAGCGAAAGCCGCCACCATCGTTTCCGGGTTCATCACATCACACACAAAAGAGAGTTAGTTGACTCGTTGTTCTAATCTTTTAAAAATAAAGTGGGAATATTGTCTTCAATAGAATCTCTGCACCTGTAAATGAGTGCAGTGACACGGCACTGTGAAGCCATGGCTGACGTGTGGAAGGACATCGGAGATTGTGAGCGTTTCTCACTGCAAAAAGGTGAAGCTGACAGAACCCTTGTCAGCGAATGGAAATTTGGGAAAAAGGGGTTTTATGGGACTTGAAAACTGGACTTCTCAAGGTCACAGGTAATCGAGAAGCATACCGAAAGAACAAGGCCCACAGAAATGAAAAAGATGATCACTTGTCATACTGGCCACTGTGTGACGACGGCAAAGGATTCCTGGCTGTTGACACTTCCAAAGAGAGCTTGTTGGGAATTTCAACCCCGGGACCTCTTTCAGTCCTTCTCTCCTCGGGAAGTGTTCCCCAAGAACAACAAGCAACACAGAAGAGCATTCATACTTCATAACTCATCAACAACAATGAAGGACATAACCACATAACTCAATGATCATTTGGCTGCCACCCTAAACAAGAATAAACTCTGACTTGCTTCACCTTGAGAAATACAGCAAAATAAAATTTTGCAGCATATTGAGCCACTACAGACAACCTAGAAGGGCTCGTCCGGGAGTCGAACCTGGGACCTCTCACAACCGAAGCGAGAATCATACCTCTAGACCAACGAACCCCACCTGTGTAGGGCCAGGTCATCTCCTCTGTCACCCACCAAACACTGCTGATCCCGCTCTTCATCTCCGGCTATCACCGTGAAACAACAACACCTTTGTCACTCCTTCCCCTGAGGTTCTTGGGATTCCCGTGGTGACAGTGGACGAAACCATTGGCCCACGGCCATCAATTTCAGTCAGTGCATAAAGCTGAAATCAAAACAACTTTCGCACAATTAGTTTTAAGATAAGAAAAACAAAACCATTGATGAAAAACCCTGACAAACAGCTGCTTGCATTCTCAGTTTGCTTTTCTTCTTTCTCTCTGTTTTCTGGTCCTCTCAGGCCCGTCCACCTCAACCTCGGTATAAGTGTTAATGTTTTTGTTTA
The DNA here is from genome assembly GCF_019802595.1 of Syngnathoides biaculeatus. NCBI lineage: Eukaryota > Metazoa > Chordata > Actinopteri > Syngnathiformes > Syngnathidae > Syngnathoides > Syngnathoides biaculeatus. The sequence goes on from NC_084659.1 coordinate 16,048,757, forward strand.
TTATGATTATTGTTGTTATTATGAGCACCAGCAGGAGGCATTGAGGTCACTTGGGGTTATTGAGGGCCTGGGTGTCTATTATCTGAGATGGTTATCCTCACGAAGGGCGCATGAGTGCTGGAGCCTCTCTCAGCGATTGTCAGGCAGGAGGCAGGGTACATGCTGAACCGTTTGCCAGCCAATCGCAGCTTGTAGGATCCTCTATTGTTCAAATGTTGGCATGTAATACACAGCTGTATGTTTTTCTGGCACTTGTTACACCACTGGTCGTGTCCTACAGTGTTTCTGTGTCGGCTCTTTAAATGAATTGCAACCAGTCGAAAGTAAAAGCTCAAGATCTGAGGGTCCTGAGTTATGGCAGTTCTGCTCGCATTGTTGTGACTGCACCTCATGTTGTGCCCTATGATAGAAAGGTTTTGCCAAATGGGCTTTTGTTGTTCTTTCATCTTTGGTCGTATCCACTGCTTTGGCTTTTTCGGCCTTTTGAATTAGTTGCAACCAGGGAACGGATCGCAAGACTTGAAGCTGAAATAGCTCAGCTTGGAGAATGTTGGACTGAAGATTAAAAGGTCGCTGGTCTTGGAATTTACTCCAAAGCTCCATGGTTTTCAAAAACTAATTATGCAACTGATCTAGGTTTTGTGTTTTCTGTTATGTTACCAAAACCACAAAACTTTTTTTTTCGGCGCCATATTATTAAGCAAACTTTGGAAGGCAGACGCTTGTTGTCTTATGACGGTGACGTAATTTTTAAAATGATTTGTTTTCTCCATGTACCAGTAGATCTGTATAGGTATAAATGACTGTTTGCTTATCACATGATCATGATGTGTGGCCTACTGTGCAGCACACACCAGCTGAAACAATTAACATAATGTAATATTATTGAAAATAATCAAAAAAATTTTCTTCATAATTTTCAGATGGGGGCAAGGTGGATCCACTGGTAAAGCATTGGGATCATAGTTCTGAGGACTCAGGTTCAATCCTGGCCCCGCCTATGTGGAGTTTGCATGTTCTCCCCGTGCCTGTGTGGGTTTTCTCTGGCACTCCGGTTTCCTCCCACATCCCAAAAACATGCAACATTAATTGGACACTCTAAATTGCCCCTAGGTGTGATTGTGAGTATGGCTGTTTGTCTTGATGTGCCCTACGATTGGCTGGCAACCAGTTCAGGGTGTCCCCCACCTACGGCCTGTTGACAGCTGGAATCGGCTCCAGCACTCTGCGCAACACTTGTGAGGATTAGTGGCAAAGAAAATGGATGGATGGTGTGGAAAGAACCTAAAATGAGAAAAGTCATACATTTGGGTTCACATTTGTATGAATTGGATTCCCTCAGAAAAACAAAATTTTCCACAACTGACAGAGGGGAAACATGTAGTGGGGGTCGGGTGGGTTTACACAATTAAATGAACACCAGATGAGACTAAAAGTCACTGTTAGTGTAGTGGTACACACACCTGACCAGTCGACCAGTTGATTACGAGGCAGTTTTGGTCGATCACGATGGCGTGCAGAGAAAAAAAAAAAAGACATCAGTTGTATTTTTATTTACTTAAGCTCACCACACATGTACAAACAACGACAGTACAGGAAAACATGGTGTCAGGGAGTCCCACCCTATTTTAAGCCCTCGCTTAAGAAATCTTATCAAACATGAGTGTGGATGCTGCCTTTTTTTTTTTCACGATGTCATTTTTGAAGTGTGTTTGCCTCATCTGCCAGTGTAGTGAAATGTGAAACGGCATCTTCAAACTGTTTATGGAAAATACGACACCGACATTTCGCCGAAAAGGAAGCTGAGAATGAGAAAAGTGAAAAGAACTAAAATCCCAATTGCCTGCACGGCAGTCACTTTTCACACAATATAGTTGAACAGAGAAAGCCGCCACCATGAATTCATGCAGTCTCTGAACAAAACTATGGACCTTCTGCAGCTCTGTTCTTCATGGAGACTTGGCTTAGCGGACGAGTGTCTGATGCCGCCATTACGCTGCCTGTCTTCAACCTCCATCGTGTGGACCGTGGCGCTAAGCTAACACGGAAAATGAAAGGCTTTTATATCTACGAGAAATGGTGCATGGACGCTGCACAGCTCAGCACACACTGCAGCCTGCTTTTAGAGTTGCTGGTTTTGTACTGTAAGCCGGTTTATTCACCACGTGATTTCTTTCATCTTAGTCGGTGTTTACGTTCCGCTTCAAGCTAGCATCACTAGCAGCACCGCTAAAACTCTTCAAGCAGATAAACGTGATTGAGAAAAAAAACACCCAGATTTGCTGCTCATTATCCGAGTAGATTTTAACCCATCTAAACTTAACCACAAACTCCCTAAATATAAGCAGTACATTAAATGTCCAACAAGGGCAAATAACACCTGAGGTCATTCTTACACACCCATCAAAAATGCATATCGTTTGATCACTGCTTGCTGTACTTAACACCTCCATACGGGACAACCCAGAAATCACAATGTATGATTTTTTTACAATTTATTTGTGTGATATAGCTGCAAATAAGGATTTGAACACCTATCAGCTAGAATTAAATTACTGCAGACCAGTCAATGCTTGACATGTTTTCCCATGGACCAGGAAGGCGGGGGTATGGTTACGTAGTTTGAATTGATTGTAGAGAATATCAATTACAATACAATGAAATAAAGACATGGAAAAAGAACCAACCATTTCAAATTATCTAAATATACCTACACAGTTCAACTTATTAAAACACTCCATGACAGCTGAAATGTGTCGGAACAATTTCCCTCTGTTGGTGACCGCAGCCCGAGCACTCTTAACTGGTTGCAAGAGTAAAGTTTAAACAAGACTTTGAAATAAGATACAGCTACGCTACAAAAATGAATCTAAAGTGCTAATTTGGCAGTGGCTCAAGGTTTGTCAGGGATTCAGAAGCCTGGTCCTTGGAACTGTGAGGTACATGCTCCAAGTAAAACGCTATATGTAACTTACACACTGCCTTTGAACTCAAGTTTGATTTTAATACTGTTTGAGTAACAGATCATGTGTTCATTTAAGTCTATGGTGCCAGTACAGAATTCGGACACCATTTAAACTTGGACCCAGCCACCAACAATGATTGGAACTCAGACACAAATGCAGACAGCGAGTAAGGTACGTTTGTTTTAATTAAAATAGTTCACAAGGAATATCACTTAAGCGGGAACGGACAAATGTGGTGGATCGCATGATCCGGGTTGTTCAGCCGTGCTTTGCACACACAAGCTTCTGGACTTTGGTGGAACAAAGGCCTGCATACAGGTTCTGGCACATCAGTCGGGTAGGGGCCTGGATTCTGTGGAGAACAAAAAAAAGTTGAACAACGAGCTGCTCTGTGTACAAGTAAAAAGTAACACATAGGCAGACTTACTTTTGGGGGATAGAATTCACACTCAAGTTTTCCCACTTGTCTGTGCAAGTTGTAGTAAGAGGTTTGACAAAAGGCGTGATTCTTGAAAATAGAAAATTCACATTAAGAATCATGTGGATCCAGAGCCATTTTATGTTTAGATGGGTTCATCTAGGACTAGCCATGAGCATGAAAGTCAACTCACAGCTCTGTCCGGACAGCGAGGGGTGCAGGGCACAAAAGTATTCCTGGCGCCTCTGGGACACGTGGTCTCAACCAGGGCAAACTTCAGCAAGGTAACCGTGCCGATGGATGGAATAGACTGAGACGGGAAGAGTTAAATTATGTGACTGAGTAAGCAAAAACTGGGGAGAAATAAATAAATATTACCCCCATTGTCACATGAGCCACTTCCATCAGGGTGAAGTAGTTCTGGTGTTGACTCTCCCGGTTGAACTTGACCACAGAGTCGTGCACAGCCTTCACTGCTGTTGGGTCATCCAGAGGCAACAACTTGGGGCAATACGGACAAACTGTCTCCAACTCCTCATTGGTAAGTTCTGCACACAGGTGGCATGATACCAGAAAGTTAAGTATATTTGTAACAAAAGGAACTTCAAAATATTTTGCTCTAAATGTGCCCCCAGTATCACTCCGAAGTGAAAGCTGCAACATTGGAAGCTCAAGTATTTTTTTTTTTTTTAATAGAAATGTTACATTTATTCCAAACCTACCTCCCACATTGAATATTTAATTTAATCAATTCATTAAAAACCAGGAACACCACACTCTGATTAACCCCCCCCCCCTCCTCTAAAAAGGCAAAGAAACTGACCTGGTCTGGTTGTGCATTCATGTCTGGTGACTTTGGCCACACCCCACATCACCCAGAATTCAATGCTGCAGGTGGCAACTGCACCCTAAACAACAAGAGGACACTTCGCATGTCACCGACATGAGCAGCAGTAATCTTTCAGAAGAGAACTAAAATGTACCCGTTCATCCCGTCGCCACAGCTCGCATTGGTCATCAGGTTTGGGGTTGGTGAAGTGACATTTGGTCTGCACGAGCTTCACATTCACATCTATGTGGCAACCTCCTGATACCTGCATGGAGGAACAGACATGATCAGAAATAATTTGGTGGCGTGCCACAAACATCTCCACCTCATGAGTCAACCTTTTGTGGACTTTCTGGTTGGGCTAAATGATCCTACACACTGTTACATTTGAACAAATGTTTATAAAAACGTTTGATCGAACTTTTCAAACTGGGAAATCCACACCATCTTGAACGGAACCATCATGATTTGGCATCGAGTGATGCTGAGCTGTGCAAGCCCTTCAAGACTTGTCAACTAATGGAGGAGGCCTTTATGCAAAGAGCACATCAATACTTCGTTTGGGGGAGGGGCCAGAAATTACATCTGAAGCCCCGCTTTCCCGGCTGCACCACGTGACAGAACTGGGGCGTGATTCACCGGTCACAGGCTCGATTTTGGTTTTTAAATACCATGAGAAATAATATTTTCTGAGGCCCAGGTTGTTGTACCACAAACCACGGGGAAACATTTAATAAAAATCCATAAAATGTCCCATTCTCTCCCATGTTCCACAAGCATGCATCTTCAGTGCAGTCTTCCAAGTTCCACAAATCACTGTAAATATAGGAAGTGAAATTTCCTTGGGGGGAGGTTTACAATTTCAAGACCTTCCATTTGGGAGATAGCCACTATATGAACTGGTTATTATCCACATGGCCAGCAGGTGGTGACATGTCCACATGAAGAATCAAGAAAAGAAAACTGAACAAAATTGCCGAAGTAATTCAATGCCTGCAGGAGGAATCACCATCAGCATCACTAGTCTCTATTTTTTTTTTTAAAGAGGAGGAGGGTGACAACTATTAACTAGCATGAAAACTTGAAAAGTGCCAACCTGTTGATATTTGCTGCTCTGGACCTCCTGCAGCTTGAACCTGAATCCATGCTCGTGCTTTCCATTGATGTGTCGGACACCGAAAATCGCAGCCGCCGTCACGTTTTCCTTGTCACAGGTGACTGCCGGCCAAGATGGCGCCGCAAGCAGACCGGAAAGCGCTGCGGCGCACCACAGCAGAACTGCAAACAGGTTAGTTGTCATGATGAGAACGAAGAAGTGGAAACAGCACACATCCCATGAGACCCATCCGGAATTTAACCAGACTGAGGACCAATCACAGTTGAGGATAAATGCACAACACCTGTGTCCTAATTAGTGATGGTTGTCATTTCATCAATCACCTTCATTCACCTCACCTGAGCACTTTTGGAAAGAAAACATTAACTGGAGCATCAGTTTTAAAAATACAGGATGTCCCAAAAAAAATGTATACACACTTTGAATAATGATATTTGGAAATTCTTTTACATGTTAAAAATGATTTGAATTATAATGGATGTCAGGTTTACAATTATTTAAAGTGTGAATAAATGTTTTTGGACACCTTATACTGTATATACTGTTTATGTTTTTGGAGGAAAATATGAACATCCATCCATCCCTTTTCTTTGCCACTTGTCCTCATGAGGGTCACGGGAGTGCTGGAGTCCATCCCAGCTGTTATCGGGCAGGAGGCAGGGTACACCCTGAACTGGTTGCCAGCCAATCACAGGGCACATAGAGACAAAGAGCCACACTCCCAATCACAGCTAAGGGGAATTTAGCGTCCAATTAATGTTGCATGTTTTTGGGATGTGGGAGGAAACCGGAGTGCCCGGAAAAAAGAAATCCACACAGGCAAGGGGAGAACATGGAAACTCCGCACAGGCGGGTCCAAGATTGAACCCGGGACCACAGAACTATGTGGCCAATGCGTTCCAGCTGCTCCACCGTGCTGCCATCTTTTAAGCAATATGTGTGAATCACAACCAACCTTATCACTGAGTCAAGGAAACCATGAAGATTTTATTGCATTTGGTTCCATCCATTGAAAAAAAAGTGGAATGAAGTTACTTTTTCTTCCAAAATGCTGAGCTCCAGGGTATACCCTTCAAAATAAGAGTCTAGAAACTTTTTGAGGGAGGTGGGAACAAAATGGCATTTCCAATCATTAAGCAAGAAGATTTTAATTTTGTTTTGAGGTACAAGTGAATTACTCTTCACGGTAATCCTTGAATAAAAAATGGTGAGTTGACCAAGTCGAGAATCAGAAAGCCAAGTTGAATAAACAGTAAACTGCCATCAATCGTGTTCTTTCATCAAGTAGGAAAGAACCCTGAGTCACCACAGTCATCTGCCTCATCTGAGACGGTCCAGACGGAGTCTGCGTATCAACAGGAAGTGGAGCGAACGGAGCTGAGCATGACTTCCCAGTTCCAATCCATTTGGATTCCTTTTGGGGTCTGGGGCAAAGTTTGCATTGTTTAAACGGTGTCTCAATTATGGACTCTGATCCAACAGCATCGACTAAAATGAACATTAGACTTGGTTCTCTAACAGTGTCAATCGCAAACCTATGAACCAAAAGGCAGCGTGTGTGGGAAAAAAAACTTTTATTTACATTTATGTTTCAACTAAGTTAAATAACATTGAAATTAATTGCGACTGTTAGATCACATTAACTTCCTGTTTTAAGCTTGTAGACTTGAAGTAGAATCCGCTTGTTCATTGTTGCAAAGTTGGTTGTTGACGGCGCCTTGTCATCGAGTAATGTACAATTTATGAGCAAACAAATTTAAAGTTGATACTCTGAATAATTATAATTATAAATTGTGACGTCTCATTTAGGCGGCGCAGTGATTCAGCTTGTAATGTGTCGGCCTCACAGTTCTGAGGACCCGGGTTCGATCCCGGCCCCGCCTGTGTGGAGTTTGCATGTTCTCCCCGTGCCTGCGTGGGTTTCCTTTGGGCACTCCGGTTTCCTCCCACATCCCAAAAACATGCAACATTAATCGGACACTCTAAATTGCCCCTAGGTGTGATTGTAAGTGCGACTGTTTGTCTCTATGTGCCCTGGGATTGCCTGGCAACCGGTTCAGGGTGTACCCCGCCTCCTGCCCGTTGACAGCTGGGTTAGGCTCCAGAACTCCCCACGACCCTCGTGAGGATAAGCGGCGAAGAAAATGGATGGATGGTTGTCTCATTTAGGAATCGTGCATACAACTGTGATTCATTTGTATATAAGACTATTGACATAAATTATTCAGAAGCAAATATTTAAAATATATACGCCGGTGTAATATGGCTGTTGAATGTCAAAACAATAATGTCATAATTCAGTGTCAACAATGTCATAATTCCAAGCTTAAATAATATATTTGCCCTGCTTCATGTTTTCAGTTCTAATAAACAATTGGGACTTGTATTATTTTTGTCTGCCTTCGGGAAGAATCTCGTCACTGCTTGCAGCTTTGGTCGAGTATTGGCTGCAGTTGGATGCAACTCTTCCCCTCCCTCACTCTGCAGGACTTTGCCAGGCCAATACAAAATTAACAAAGGAATCAAGGTTAAAGATTTAAATCATTTTTATTTTCGCTAAACTCCATTACATGTATGATGAATCCAAATTGAGCATAACTTTTTTTTCAGGCTGTAGACTGGGGGATCCTTCATGAACCTGTCACTCTTGCAGAGTACACACGCATCACTGGCCAGCCTGGATCGCCAGCAGGACTCGAACTCTCTCCAAGTGGTGTTCTTGGAGCGTCACCGGATGGAATCGTTGAGGTCAAGTGGGCCTGGTCAGCCAGAGATGAAACACCCACCCCAGCAAGCGGCTGAGAGGAAGGACTTCGATAAGGTTACTGGCTCATTGAAGCTAAAAAGGCATCAAATGCAGTGTCGTCTGTTCCAAGTGTGACTTTGTGGTGTGGACTCTTAAAGGCACAGAAATCATTCCCGTGACGATGGATCCATCCTGGGCTTATACAAAAATCGCTAATATATTTTATAGATCTTTCACTCCAAATGAATTTGTTGACATGACATAAAAAGAAATCTTTGAAACCAGAAAATTTGAATATTTTTTTGTCACCATGAAATCAGCACTAATACAAGTACATGAAGTATTTCTAGATTCACAGTAGATCGTCATCAGCAAAAAATACAACTCACCGTTGACATTAATCCACCCACCCATCATTCCATGCATGAATAAGGCCAGGCACCAACATTAAATCCTCGCACATGTGCCAAGGATATCATAGTTCAATCACAGGATGAAAATGTTTCCTTTAAACACTGTACAAAAATTTCACATATGAAATTAAATATTTATCTTTTACTGAGAGAACAGTCAGTTTGACAGGTCAAAAAGTTTTGAAACTCCATCGGCTCTCTTATTCTGTCACCCTCTGCTCGTTTTTTTTTTTTTTTTTTTTTTTTTTTTGAGGGATTCCAAGAGCTAGTGCCCCATTTCCCACCAAAACCCAAAACTCGTCGGAAACTTTTCAGTGGATGTTGGACACATACTGACAAAAGATTTCAAAAGTAATCACATTCATCACTAAAAGAGAAGTAGATATTAAGGTTTGAGGAGGCCTCTGTAAAACTTCAGAGCAATTCAAGCTTGCTTCCCAAGTAAACCAGGAAGAGTTTGAAAATGACACAAGTATAAAAGTAAAAGTAACACAAGGGGAATCTGTTAAGTGCAGCACATTTGAAAGGAGTTCTTTTGTCAATCCATCAATCGGAAAACCTGTTCCACGTCCGCCCACGGTGGTCCAAGGGTCGGTTGGCCATTCTGGCAATCAACCTCCTTGCTGCTGGGACTTCGGTCTGAGTTCTCTGCCACGGATGTCTTCAGGCCGAGGCTGCACATCTGTTTGCAAGGACTGCTGGAGAGTTGTTGCAGTACAGGATAAAAATAATTCTGTGTATTGTTAACATACACAACATACAGTAATTATTGTCAAGATTTATTTTAGCACATAAAAATGTAACAAAGTACAAAGTGACGTGTGGCACTTTTCATCACCAATAGGTGAGCATACAAATAGTTCTAATGGTAAAAGATATTAAATGTTGATTATTGTTGAGGTCATTGACAGTAAAAGTCTTGAGATGATTCTTTGTTAGCTAATCATCCTCAAGAAGGATTTCAAGGACTTTATCATGCTCGGGAAATAGAAGAATTGTCACAAATGAACACTTTTCATATTATTATTCGATATAATAATGAATAAATATTCGTTGTTGCCCAGTGACCCAGCTGAGCAGTTTTCAGACATCGGCCTTGTCGCTTGGGCCATTTCTTGCTTTGTGTTGCCAGCATTTTGGTTTTGGAGGGTTTTGAACGGATTAAAGGTCAGTGTCCAAGTATTGCTGACATCCCGTCCTTTATCGCCGATCCACAGCAGGAGGAAACTGCACTTTTCCTCTTAAGCTCTATGTTTCCTGTGAACGAGTTTGGCGTGTTGCTTGAATCTCCGCCATGCGTCTGGTAAATTGGATGAGTTGGAACATTGAACGCCTCCTCGTTATCGTTTTTTTTTCACAGTCTGTTTTTTTTCGTGAGTTTTATACTTCCGTAGCGTTGCTGTCGTGTTATTGAATAACATAGACGTGAGTTCAACTGTACTTTTTAACGTGGGTGATATTTATTTGTCTTTTGCACCCGCCAATTTCTCGAGCTCACTTCCTTATCGTCCTGTCTTGTCACGCCCCGCTGACGTCAACACAATCACAATCACACCACACTTGCTTTATACGAGAAGTACGATACTGTAGCTCATTCGAACAATAACGACACGATACTTGTTCTCAAGTTTCACATGTGGCTTCTTTATTTATTTATCACTCCAGCACAAGTGCCTCAATCACCTCTGGTTCCAGTGTTTGTTTGTCAAAGGACTTTCAAGACAAAAGATCCAACGATAACCGTCGCTAAAACATTATAGTTTACACTTATTGCTTCCTAGCCATGATATGTAGACACGATCTTGCCATCCAAAATGGCGTTTTAAACAAAAATACGTGGTCGGCGTGACGTCAATGAAAAGTATCTATTACTTTCAATTTATACTTTTCCAGCTCCTTGATGATGGCTTTTCCTACCGGCACACTTGTGTGTCTCAGCCTTACACTTAGAAGAAAGTCTTTGATCACAAACAGAGCACGAAGAAGGGTTCTCACCTGTGTGCGTTCTGGTGTAAATTTTTACAGTTCCTTCCGAGTGAATCTCTGACCACAAACAGAGCAGAAAAAAGGTTTCTCTCCGGTGTGTGTTCTTGTGTGTATTTCTAAGGGTTCCTTCCGAGTGAATCTTTGACCACAAACTGTGCAGGAAAAAGGTTTCTTACCACTGTGCATTCTTGTGTGTATTTTTGGACATCCCTTTTGAGTGAATCTCTGACCACAGACAGAACAGAAAAAAGGATTCTCTCCGGTGTGTGTTCTTGTGTGTATTTTTAACGTTTCCTTCACACAAATCTTTTACCACAAATTGAGCAGGAAAAAGGTTTCTCACCAGTGTGATTTCTTGTATGTATTTTTAGGTATTCCTTTTGAGTGAATCTCTGACCACAAATTTAGCAAAAAAAATGTTTCTCGCCAATGTGTGTTCTTGTGTGTAGTTCTAACTTTCCTTTCTGAGAGAAACTTTGACCACAAACAGAGCAGGAAAAAGGCTTCTCACCAGTGTGTGTTCTTGTGTGTCTTTTTAAACTTGCATTCTGAGTGAAGCTTTTACCACAAATTGAGCATGTAAACGGTTTCTCACCAGTGTGCGTCCTTGTGTGTCTTTTTAAGCATTCCTTCTGAGTGAATCTTTGACCACACACTGCACAGGAAAAAGGTTTCTCACCAGTGTGTGTTTTTGTGTGGCTTTTTAACTGTCCCTTCTCAGTGAATCGTTTATCACAAACTGGACATGAAAAAGGTTTCTCACCAGTGTGTGATCTTGTGTGTATTTTTAACTGCTCCTTCCGAGTGAATCTTTGACCACATATTGAGCAGGAAAAAGGTTTCTCACCAGTGTGTGTTCTTGTGTGTATTCTTAATTTTCCCTTCTCAGTGAATTTTTGACCACACACGGCGCAGGAAAAAGGTTTCTCACCAGTGTGTGTTCTTGTGTGGCTATTTAATTGTCTATTCTCAGTGAATTGTTTATCACAAACTGGACATGAAAAGGGTTTCTCACCAGTGTGTGATCTTGTGTGTATTTTTAAGTGTTCCTTCCGAGTGAATCTTTGACCACAAACTGTGCAGGAAAAAGGTTTCTCACCGGTGTGTGTTCTTGTGTGTATTCTTAATTTTCCCTTCTCAGTGAATCTTTGATCACAAACTGCGCAGGAAAAAGGTTTCTCACCAGTGTGTGTCCTTTTGTGTATTTTTAAGTGTTCCTTCCGTGTGAATTTTTTACCACAAACTGAGCATGCAAAAGGCTTCTTACCTGTGTGTATTTTCATGTGATTTTTTAAATACCTCATAGAAGCAAAGGTTTTCCTACACTGAGAACATTCCCAGCATTTGTTGGCACTATGACATGTCATATCACCTTCTGACTGTTCATGATGATGATCATCATCATCATCATCGTCTGTTTGTGATCTTTCAAAGGTTCCTTCCTGCTCTTCCTCTTTCATGTGTCGGAACACTTCCTCCTCCTCTTTGATGCATTGTACCTCTTCACCCTCCTCTTCCTCTTTGACGTGACACAACACTGACTGCTGTTGCTCTGGATGAAGATTTTCACTGACATCTGCAAGACAAATGACAAACACAAAGGCCTCAAATGTAATTTGTTTGCAATATTTAACTTCAAATGTAACTGCACACTGTAGTAGTAGAAATGGGCTGTTGTTATTACTAAGTAACTCACAATTGCGACAGATAGCCACTGATAGAGTGACTTATGGAGTGATGGAGGACAACTTGGCTTGGTCTTAGCCAGCAGTAAGAAAAAAAATCCAGAACAGAAATGGGGAAGGACTTATTTTTTGCTCAATACAATTAAATTGTCAATCATTTTCAACACCATCAGTCTTTTTGGTCAATCATTAATTGCACTTGAAAACTTGCCCCCCTGTCAGTGGTACCTCTACTTACGAATATCTCCACTAACGAATGATTCAGATTAAGAAAAGCCTCCCTAGAAAATATTTATCATTAAATTCAGGATAAAAAAAAGGAAAAATATGGTGCTGGATTCCACCAAACGTAAACATCCTGTATTTTGGTTAGAAAGTGGCGGGATAGAATCAGAATCAGAGTTATTGCTTGTGTAACAGCACACAAGGACTTTGTCTCAGGTAGTCTGTGCCGCCCTGGTACGACATTCAGAATATAGAACAAACAAATGGACAACAACAAAGAACAAGAGACATTCAGTTACAGATGTGCAGGATGGAGTCTTCATTTAGAACAGTTAATAGTGTGTCAACACCCCACAGTATGTTAAGCTGCAAACACATTTGTGCAAAGGGAGCAATTTAAGAACAGATTACTCACACTAATTCACCAGCTGGATATGAGGGTGTGTCTCAACAACGGAACAAGGCAGAAAAGTAGTAGTTCACTGATCAATAATTTAATGAATTACCAGAAGGAAAAAAACAGTTTGAATGCCTGCTAGTTTTGACTTGCATTGTTCGTTAGTGCCTTCTCGAAGGAAGGAGCTGGAAGAGCAGGTGGCCAGGATGTGGAGGGTCCAAAAGGATCCTGCCTGCTGTGAACCTAGTTGGAGTTGCATGCAAGTCTTCAATAGTGGGTAGAGCGAGCCCGACAATCCGTTCAGTAGTTTGGATTGTCTTTTGCAGTTCCTCTCACATCTGCCAAAGATGTCAGTTTCCTTTCTTGTGGCAGCCCCAAACCAGACTGTGATGGAGGTACACTGTACTGATTGGATGACCGCCGTGTAGAACTGTCTCATCCTTTGCTGGGCTTTTTTGAGGATAGAGCAATGTAATTCCCTGTAATTCCCAAGAACTTTAAGGTCTCAATGGTTGACACGAGAAAGATGAATAGCGTTAGGGGCAGATGGGGTGAGGGATGCCTTCAGAAGTCTACAATCATCTCTACAGTCTTTAGAGTGTTCAATGTCAGGTTGTCTTGGCCACACCAAAGGTCCAGTCTTGCCATTTCCTATCGATACGCAGACACATCGCCATCTTTGATGAGGCCAAGGACTGTGGTGTCATCTGCGAACTTCAGGAGTTTGACAGTTGGGGGCCTCGTAGTGCAGTCGTTCGTGTAGAGCGAGAAGAGGAGAGGGGAGAGGACACAGCCTTGGGGTGCCCCGGTGCTGACAGTGCATGTGGATGCGGTGAAGTCCCCGAACCTCACTTGCTGTGTCTTGTCCGTCAGGAAGTTGTAGATCCACTAGGAGATGGCAGGCGAGATGCTGAGCTGGAGAAGTTTGGAGGAGAGGAGGTCAAGGATGATGGTGTGAAATGCAGAGCTGAAGTCCATGAACAGGATCCTTGCATAGATTCCCTCGCTATCGAGATGTTCATGGATGAAGTGTAGACCATGTTGACGGGATCATCCGCAGACCTGTTAGCTTGATAGGCAACTGCAGTGCGTCCAGCTTGGGACTGGTGACCCTCTTCAGGTGGTCCAGCACAAGGCATTCAAAGGACTTCATGACCACAGATGTGAAGGCAACAGGCCTGCAGTCATTAAGACCTGAGACTGCTGCTTTTTTGGGGACCAGTATAATGGCGGGGGATTTGAACCTGGTTGGTACTACACACAGTTCAAGACCTGTTGAAGATCTTTGTGAAGACAGGAGCAAGTTGGTCTGCGCAGACTTTGAGGCAGGATGACGAAACAAGGTCTAGGCCCGGCGCTTTATTGATCTTGATGTTTAAAGATCTGCCCATGGTTCCTTTGACGGATCTTAAATGGTGGAGTGGAAGGCAGTGCAGCTTGTGGCACAGCTTGGTGGGTGCGTGGTGTGGTGTGTATTTGGAATCTGCAGTAAAAGCTATTTAGGTCATCGCCTAACCCGCACTTGTTTTCTACTGAGGGAGAACATCCCTTATTATAATTAGTGAGCGATTATAATCCACCCCAGACTGAGTTGAATGATGTTTTTCCAGTTAGCTCCATAGTCCCGCTTTGCGGTGTTATCTTTTTTGGTCATCTGGTTTCTAGTCCACTGCCACTACCACTGCACCCCATTCTTTACGATCATTTGGGTTTTATTGAGCAAACTTAAACATTACCGTGGCGACTTCAACAAGAATGGATCGCGGTGATTGTATTATGAGGAGAGAATTTGTAAAAATGTGTGTTGGCGGTCACTGGTGCTCAGAACAGGAGGGGACGTGCGTGTAAATCTTGCTTGAAGTATGTTCAAGTACTTTTAATACTCTTAGCCAGCAGGCAAAACAACATAACGTAGCCTAGCAAGCTAGCTCTAGCGCTAATTGTTGTGCGTAAATATGCTTCCATTCTGTCAGAACATGCTTTTAAGTTTTGTTGTGGGTGAAATAATTTTATTTCAATAAAGGAATTTCATTACAATAAGTTAGCACTCATCACTTCTGTCATATAATGTTTGCTTGACTTCTTAACTGGCTAACTTGACTGGGGAAAAAAAACAACATTGAAAAAAAAATTCACAAAAAGATCCGTGTCATGAATGAATGCCATTTATTTTCATTCTTACCTGACGGACATTAAAGTAAAAAAAAAAAAACAGCAGAGTGGGGCAGACGACACGTCTGAGACAGACATGTACTGTAATGCTCGGTTCTGAATAGATGACAAATTTGTTCTTTCACTCTTGCACATTGTTAGACTACTGGATTAAAAACTTGTATTCTGAATCCACCGCATCCCGTTCTTTGCGATCATTGGGTTTTGTTGAGTAAACTCAAACGTTACCCTGGCAGCGTGGATCGCGCCGACTGTTTGATGAGGAGAAAATTGGGAAAAAAACGTGTTACCCTTTAGCGAGAGATTTTTGTCCTCAAAACTGCAGCCACATACTGTGTGTGTCTATGTGTGTGTGTATATATTTCCCCATCCATTTTTTTTAGCTGCTTATCCTCATGAAGATAGAACGCAGGGTACACCCTGAACTGGTTGCCAGCTAATCGCAGGGCACATTGAGACAAACAACCGCACTCACAATCACACCTCGGGGCAATGAGGTCCAGGGTTCAATCCTGGCCCACCTATGTGGAGTTTGCATGTTCTCCTCGTGCCTGCGTGGGTTTTCTCCAGGCACTCCAATTTCCTTGCACATCCCAAAAACATGCAACATTAATTTGGGCACTCTAAATTGCCTGGAGGTGTGATTCTGAGTGTGGCTGTTTGTCGCCATGTGCAGTGTGATTGGCTGGCAACCACTTCAGCGTGCCCCGCCTCCTGCCCGTTGACAGCTGGGATAGGCTCCAGCACTCCCCGCGACCCTCGTGAGGATAAGCGTAAAAGAAAATGGATGAATGGAAAATTCATCATCAAACGGGGCCTGTAAGTAAGAATATCATTCAAATTAGAATGCATACAAGAAATGAGCCAACCTGCTTTGCGTAGGACAATTCGAGGCTGCAGATTGAACACAGCGTCCAGTAGGTGACGTTGTGGCTCCTCCTCCTTTTTTGGTCCACGAACTTCTTCCTTGTACTCTCCAGTCGTTCTTGCACACATCTTCACACTTTCTGCGCTACATAAGAGGGATGAGAAAACCATCTTAATATATCAAGATTCAGATTTGGACATTGCGTGTTAAACAGTACGTTTGGCCCAAAAATATTTTTGTGGTTTTCTACATTTCAGAACTATGATCGGTAGGTGGTAGTTTTTTTTTTCTTTAATATCTTTATTCTGTCTCCAACACATCATGCTGCCATTTTCTTGTCAGTTCTCCTGAATTCACGCTCTCGTGCATAACAAGATCAAAATTCATGATGGCGTCTTGCATGGCGAAGCACCAGAATATTAGCAGAGATGATAAATAAACCTGATATTATGATGAAATTGGTGGAGGGTGGAACCCAGATGCAGGAAGCAGAGACACAAGTGTGGATTTTAGGAAGGTTTATTGCCAGGCAGTGGTCGTACAGGGGGAAGGCAGGCCAACAGGGCGACGGTACAAAAATCACAAGGAAAAAAGGGCCTGGTCCCAAAAACATGACACAAAAATCAGACATGGCAAAATATGAAAAAGTAAAAAGACTTGATATGGTCAGTAACGCTATGACATGAGACGAAGCAGTTACGCTAGCTGACGCTCGTGAACAGAAATGCGTATCTCGTGAGTCCTTGGGTTAAAACGGTCTTGACCTAAAATGTTTCGACTTTACGACGCTCGTGTCTCGTCTGCCATTTTGTCCCCAGCACCATAGTGTTTCTGCTTTGCACCGCTTTTTAACACATCATGGCCCAAAAGAAGAATAGTAGGGGGGGGGTTGACAGCTGGGATGGGGTAAGGACTAGGATAAGCGACTAAGAAAATGGATGGATGGACGGATGGATGGTCTAGGTGCAAGAAAAGCAATTACCATGGAAACGAACCTAAAAGCTGGGGGGGTGTCAGAGAAAGGAGTAACACTGACAAACATTGTTCAAGATTTGTGCTTCAGTCGGACGACTGTAGGAATCATTATACAGGGCAAAGCCTGGATTTTGGCGCACGTGAAGGGTTTCGCACCTATGACGGATACAAAGCAACTTTTTCCGTGAAGAAAACAAAACAAAACAAGCAACGTCCTTCGATTGTTGCCGAGATGAAAAGATTACTTAGTTATGGCTTGAGGATCAGAATTAACGTAGGCTTAATATCGGCCGACTGTTCATTAAGGGAAAAGACTCGGCATATTTTCCTAACTTTGAAAAAACAGAAAGGCAACGACGCTGAGGAAGAATTTACTGCTAGCATTAGCTAAGCACAGCCTCCCCTCATTCTTCATCATTCACCTCTCACAGTTATGGTAAATACATCACCTTTTTTTTCATGTATATTAGTTTTTTTATACAAAGTACCAACACCCATTCATTTTCTAAGCCGCTTATCCTCACGAGCGTCGTCAATCCCAACTGTCATGACTTTAAACGTAAAATCTGATTTGTCTTCGGCCATGCTATCCTGAGAAAATCCGATCTCTTAAGATTTCAGAAGCTAAGCGGGTTTGGCCCTGGTTAGTCCTTGGATAATAAAATAATAGTTTGGGGCGGACCACGTAATCCGTCTCTCACACCGTAACAAAAGATCTGCGTACATATGACGGGTGCTAAATGTGTGGGCGTCGGACAGCTGCCGTGTTGGCTCTTTGGCGAAGGCGAACGCGTCGGGCTCGTGGACGGTGGCAGCGATGAACAACGCTGCCGGCAATAGCGCGCATCGACACATTTAGCAGCCCTGTCATACGTACACAGATCTTTTGTTACGTTATGAGAGATGGATTACGTGGTGCGCCCCAAACTATTATTTTTTTTTAATAGCTGTTTACACACCTACCTGTTGCCGCCACGTGCTCGGAGCCGTGATAAGCCACCTCGGCGATGAAGATGAGCCACCCCGGTCGCCGGCTCGTTGCGACGCCGAGCCGCAATGACTCATCTCCGCTGCGGAAGTGGATCGGACGGGGAGGCGGTTTGGCTGTGATCGCGTATCATCTGAATATGGCTCGAAACAATAGGGTGGTATTGCCCTGGTAACTTCACTCGGTTGTGTGATGTTCTCTTCTTTGAAAAGAGCTTCCGTGTCAGAAGGGGCCTGCTCGTCTCCCATAGTAGGGTGCACTGCGTGTTTTCAATCGTTAATATCCGGAGTGAGGTCACGGACAGGGGATGCAGCCAAGATGGCGACCACTTGGATGTCGAATGACACTTCTCCAACTTTGCACATGGATGACGCGCTCTCCGCTCATATTTATTTTTTCGGATGGACATTGAAGTGTTATATATGTATTTTTCATTACGATATCTATTTTAGAATGTTTATAGGGCTGACACTTGACCTTTAATCAGCTTCAACAAAACTAAGTATGCCAAGTGTGTTACAAATGGTCAATGGACTGCATCTACTGGGCACGTTATCTTCAACGACACAATAGCCAATGCGCTTTACAAAGACTCACTTTCACCCAACCACGCACACATCGATGGACGACTGCTGCCATGCAAGATGCCAGCCCCAATTGGAGCAGATTGAGGTTCAGCGTCTTGCCCAAGGACACTGTCGTAACTGCGATTTGAATCGGTGAGCTTTGGTTAATATTTGTGAAAGTTTAAGAGCAAATAAATGCCTTCACTTCCTTATCCAACCAGAGGACCGTGAACCCACTTCCTTGAGCATCTGTTCTCTGCACACAGCACATTTCCTGTGTTGTCATGGAGATAACTTACAATTGAACAAAACGTCACCCAACCCGCTCTCCTTCTCGACTCCCAAGTACAACTCATATCTTGTCAGCATTATTTTCAGTACGTGTATAGCATATACTCATCATAACACCAGACATCTTTGAAAACATCCAAATGACAACATTAAACAACATTGAATTGCAAACACCTGCTAATTCAATGAAAAGGTTCGATCACTTCATCATTTGTCATGCGGGCACCCAATAATAATGGGTACTAACAGTTGTTATAAAATATATACATCGCGCTGCCATTTTGTATGTGAAAGGAATAATCCAGGGACCAAATGTCTCTTATTGTGTGTGTCTATTCAAATTTGATGAATGATGTTTAGTATGGTAGTGAGGAATTGCCGAGCCTTTTTTGCAGCCTTCCTAATATGGAGTACAGTAGATCCGGAGTGGGCAGCACAGTGGGCGAATGCCTAGTACATCTGGTGGGGAGTTTGCATGTTCTCTCTGTGCCTAGGTGGGTTTTTACAGCCACTCAGATTTCCTCCCACATCCCAAAAACACAAAGGGTGGGTTGATTGAGGACTGTAAATTACCCCATCGCGTAGATGTGAGAGTGAATGGTTGTTTATTCGTGCCCTCTGATCGGCTGGCAACCATTTCAGGGTGTAACCCGCCTCTCACCCATCCCACGTGAGGATAAGCAGGTCAGAAAACGGATGGGTGGATAAAAAAAATCTGTATCTCCCACAATTTCTCATTTTATTAATAAGTTAAGTATTGATTATATTAAAAGAAAGTGAAGTACAATAAAATGTCACTCAGTGAAGAAAAGAGTGTTGTCCAATATGGATCATTTTATAATCTATAATCTCTAAATGTATCATCAAATAACCTTAAATTAAAAAAAAAAACACAGCAATATCCTTATATTTATAATGCATGCAACAAGTGGAAAAGAAGCGAACAACTTTTTCTTGGGAGCACAAATTCCAAGAGTTGACGTTGTGGCTCCTTCTCTTGTTTTGGGCCCCAAAATTCCTCCTTGTACTCCTCCTGCACACATTTTCACACGACGTTCATTTTGGAGGGATGAGAAAAGCAAATGAACACTGAAACATGACAAGCAATCTTCGAAAAAAATGATTCAGAAAAGCCATAACCATTTTATGAGCCGCGTATACACATTAGGGGCACACCGCGAACTGGTCGCCAGCCAATCGCAGGGCACATGGAAAAAAAGAAACATTCACACTCACTTACATGACGATTCAGAATATAATTGTTATAGGATATTATTTCAGAATTTCAGACTAATTAAGACGATAGAATGGAGCGGTTGGTGTTTAGTATTTTTATTCTTTTTTTCCACGAAACACGTTTTGTGGTGTTTACATAATTCACCCGCGGGACTCGAGTTGGGGTGCGGGGTTCCGCACGGACTGTTTTTGTGTTGCGCTTCCGGAGGAAAGGTGAACAGAGTTCCCGCCGTTATGCGAGTAGTTTGGTGATGTCGAACAATAAAGCAAGTTCTGTTTCTGTGTCCGACACTCCGCCTCCGACTCCTTTTCTCCGGCGCTACACTGGTGACCCCGACGTCAGTCCCGGCGTTTTCGAGACTGAAACGAACATGGCAACCGCCATCCTCAAATTGCCGGAGTTTTGGGGGAGACGTCCGCGGCAGCGTGTTTCGCACAGACTGAGGCTCAGTTCGCCCTCCGCGGGATCTCATGATTCCACGCGTTACTACCACGTTGTCTCAGCACTCGGGAGCTCAGCGGCGGCCAGAGCAGGTGGAACTTCATCACCTCCCCCCGGCCCCCAGGCCCGAGATAAGTATGTGGATCAAGGCTCACCTTCTCAAGGTTTTTGAACTTTCACGGCCGGAACGTGCCTGACGTCTGTTGGCTATTAATGGACTGGGGGACAGCAAACCTTCCGAACTCATGGAAATGATGCTAAACCTGCTGGGCACGGAGAGAGCCCAATTTCATTTTCATGGAACTGTTCTCAGGCATATGCCACCGCATGTTCAGACGGCGCTCGCGAACAGTACTGCCACTGAGCCCCGGGCCCTGGCCGAGGAGGCCGACCGTTTCTTCTGGCAACCCAGCGCTTCTCCCCTGAGACGCTGGCCGCGACGCGCAGTTACTCACCTTCGGGCGCGGGGGGTGGCATCCAGCAGGGGGCCCCTTCGGCACCGACGGCCGTGCTGGCACAGGCTTGTGCTACTTCCATGCCCGTTTCGGTGCGAAAGCGAAGAGGTGCCGCGCCCTTGCAACTACGACGCGTCGGGAAACGCCAAAGCCCACGCTTCGCAGCGGCCGTGAGCGTGGGGCGCGAAGAGCCGGCTGCTGTTCGTCAAGGACAACCTTCGGGCGCAAATTCCTTTGTGACACGGCGCCCAGAGGAGCGTCCTGACGGCCACTGCGGAGGACGCCGCTGGCGGGACTCATGGGCCACCCCTACTGTCGCTAATGGCTCCCTATCCGCTCTTATGGCATGAGGACTGTGGACTTGTGTTTCGGGAGTCAGCGCTTCACATGGGACTTTGTCACTGCGGATGTCTCATTCCCTCTCCTCGGCGCTGATTTTTTTCTGTGCCCACGGGCTGCTGGTGGATGTTAAGAGGGGCCGTCTGGTGGATGCACTGACTTTTTCCACGGTCGCCTGCGTCAGAAATGAGGCGACTTATGGTGGTCTCTCCAGTTCGCTATCGGACGGCACCAAGTACCAACTCCTCCTTGGTGAGTTCCCTGCCTTGACACGGCCCACTTTCTCCTCTGCCACGACTAAACATGGGGTCGAGCACCACATTGAGACCAAGGGCCCCCCGATCCACGCGAGGGCCCGACGGCTTGATCCCGAGAAGCTAGCAGTCGCTAAGTCCGAGTTTGCCAACATGGAGCGTCTGGGCATCGTCCGCCGCTCGGATAGCCCGTGGGCCTCGCCACTACACATCGTCCCTAAACCGAGTGGTGGGTGGCGACCGTGTGGTGACTACCGCCGCCTTAACGACGCCACTACGCCCGACCGCTACCCTGTTCCACACATTCAGGACTTCTCAGCCCACCTGGCAGGCAAAATCTTGTTCTCCAAGGTCGACCTGGTGCGCGGGTATCACCAGGTTCCCGTGCACCCCTCAGACGTTCCCAAGACAGCTGTAATCACTCCGTTTGGACTGTTCGAGTTTCTGAGGATGCCGTTTGGTCTTAAAAACGCGGCACAATCTTTCCAGCGTTTAATGGATTCTGTGCTCAGGGACTTGCCATTTGTGTTCGTCTATTTGGATGACATCCTCGTCGCCAGCTCCTCGGAGGATGAACATCTGATGCACCTCCGCGACCTCTTCGCAAGACTTGAGCAGCATGGCCTGATCATCAACCCGGCAAAGTGTGTTTTCGGGGTGCCCTCTATCCAGTTCCTCGGGCACCTCATAGACAAGAACGGCGCCGCCCCCCTTCCGGCAAAGGTGGAGGCCGTCTCCGCTTTTCCCCGACCTCGCTCGGCTCGGGGCCTCCGGGAGTTCCTGGGGATGGTGACTTTCTACCACCGGTTCATCCGCCGGGCGGCCCACATCATGCGCCCGCTCTATGAGGCTCTTAAAGACAAGGCCCCCAACCGGGACGTTGAATGGACGGCCGAGAGGATGGAAGCCTTCGAGGCTACGAAGGCCGCACTGAGTCGTGCCGCTATGCTGGCTCACCCGACCCACGGGGCCCCTGTCGCTCTCACTACCGACGCATCGGACTACGCTGTTGGAGCCGTATTCGAACAGTGGGTCGGCGGCGCCTGGCAACCGCTTGCCTTTTTCAGCCGTCAGCTGGTCCCCAGGGAGCGCAAATACAGCACGTTCGATAGAGAGCTCCTCGGCCTCTGGCTGGCGATCCGCCACTTCCGCTCCCTATTGGAAGGCCGTGAGTTCACGGCATATGTGGACCATAAACCCCTCACTTTCGCCATGTCCAAGGTGGCCGAGCCGTGGTCCGCCCGCCAGCAACGCCAACTGTCGTTCATCTCTGAGTACACTACGGACATCCAACACATCGCCGGCAAATCCAATGTGGTCGCGGACTGCCTCTCCAGGGCGATCGTCGGCACTGTGCATCTGGATCTCGACTACTCCCGCATGAGCGCAGACCAGGCCTCGGACCACGGGGTGCAGGCCCTCAAGACTTCTGACACGGGTTTGCGCCTGGAGGAAGTCGCGGTTGGTGACTCGGGCGTCAGGTTGCTGTGCGACCTCTCGGCTGACCAGCCTCGGCCGCTGGTCCCTGCAAACTGGCGAAGAGCTGTTTTCGAGGCGGTCCACAACCTCTCCCACCCCGGAAGGAAACCGTCCGTGAGGCTGGTGGCCCAGAAGTTCGTGTGGCGCGGTCTCAAGAAAGATGTGCATGCCTGGGTCGACTCGTGCGTGGCCTGTCAGCGGGCTAAGGTGCATCGCCACACAAAAGCCCCCTTGGAGCCCTTTGCTGTCCCCGAGAGGAGGTTTGACCACGTCAACGTTGACTTGGTAGGTCCACTTCCTCCCTCGCACAGATTCACCTACTTGCTCACCATGGTGGACAGGACGACCCGCTGGCCCGAAGCCGTTCCCCTCTCCTCGACAACGTCGTCAGACGTGGCCCGGGCGTTCATCGGCACGTGGGTTGCACGCTTCGGGACACCGTGCGACCTTTCTTCAGATCGTGGCCCTCAGTTTACCTCTGAACTCTGGAACGCAGTCGCTGAGAGTTTGGGGGTCAAGCTGCACCGCACTACCACGCCTATCACCCCCAGGCGAACGGTCTTTGCGAGCGGTTCCACCGCTCCATGAAAGCAGCCCTGCGTGCCGGCTTGACGGACGGCAACTGGTTGGATAAGCTCCCGTGGGTCATGCTCGGCCTCAGGTGCGCCCCCAAGGAGGACCTGTTGTCCTCATCCGCCGAACTCGTCTACGGCCAGCCACTGCGGGTCCCCGGCGAATTCATCCCGGACGCCACAGCGCCCTGGTCCGCAGCCAGGCAACGGTCCTCCCTGCTGGAGGCCGCAAAAGGGTTTGCGCCGGTTCCCACGTCGCAACATGGCACCCCCCAGCTGCCCGGCTGCCCCGTCACCTGCGCTCTGCGGATTTTGTGTTTGTTCGTCATGACGCCCACCGTGGACCTCTCCGCCCCCCATACGACGGGCCGTTCAGGGTCCTGGAGCACGGGGATAAGAGCCTGCTCGTGGACATTGGCGGCAGACCCGAGACTGTTTCCGTGGACAGGGTCAAACCCGCGCACCTGGACATTGCCCAGCCTTTGGGGTTGGCCCTCCCCCCCGCCGGGGTCGTCCCCCTTTGCCCTGTGCCCCTGCGCCCCCGGGGTACCCTTGACCCCGCCTGAGCCCTTGTCCCGTGACTCAATGGACAGTGCGGCCCCGCCCCCATCGGCCCCTACAGTGCACACTCGCCGGGGTCGGGTCATCATCCCTCCACGGCACAAGGATTTTGACTATGGTGAATTCTGGGGGGGCTTGTGTGGTGTTTACATAATTCACCCGCGGGACCTCGAGTTGGGGTGCGGGGTTCCGCACGGACTGTTTTTGTTGTTGCGCTTCCGGAGGAAAGGTTAACAGAGTTCCCGCCGTTATGCGAGTAGTTTGGTGATGTCGAACAATAAAGCAAGTTCTGTTTCTGTGTCCGACACTCCGCCTCCGACTCCTTTTCTCCGGCGCTACAGTTTCATTATTTATAGTTTTGTGGCGGAAAGAAGCCGATTTTACCTCAATCTTGAGCTCTGCTCAGCGAAGTGTTGATCACAAACGTCTCTCTCTTGGTTAGCAAGATAAGCTAAGATGAGATGAGATAAAATACGCCGAGAAGTTTCAACGTGGACGAGACAACTCCAACCGGACACGAAGACAGCACGAATGAGGTTTTTGTCCACTAAAGAACTGATAAGGGGTGTCTGATGTCGAGGATTCACATTTGGTCAAATTCAGGACGATTTGCTGAAGAATGATCATCTCTTCTCCCGCAAAGAGAGAAATGAAAGTTGTATTACCCATGATCCTTTGCGACCAAACTATTTAAAGCGGACAAGCTCCCCAATCGAGGAACAAAGTTGAACAGCACGAGGAACGCGACCCACTAGACACCAGGGACTAATCCAGACTGTCCTGAAACGGGTCAGTCGTGGCTCAGCATCCGTTCTTGCTGCAGCCACAAGCTTTCGACCAATGACGAAGAATAGAATAAAAACTGGACTGCGCACTGCCTCCAACATTGGTTCCGCCATGTTCAACAGGCTCTGACTTCCGGTCAGGGCAAAAAAAGCGTGGTAAAAATTACAAACATTGTTTTGGAAAACGATGCGATAAGTCAATATACTTGGGATGTTTTGGATCTATGGAGACATTAATATAACCTAAACATTTGCAGCATGCCGAGGAAGGTTTAAAAGATACAGTGACACATATTGTAATGATATATTTTCCACATGGTGAAAATTTACACTTTGCAGCCGCTTGCACAGTTTTGACAGCAGACAGCGCAACAAGAATTAACCATATGGACACACAAAAAAAAGCTAAACCTAACGTATTCCAATTAAATTCGCTGTTATTATGTTTCGCAATGTACAATTGTAAGGATTTCAAAAATTGTCAACTTCCACGTGAAATAGTACCCAAAGAATTGTCTTGCCCTGACCGGAAAATGAAGCCGAATTACCACGTGAAAGGGGTTTGTGCGTCGTCCAGATTTTATTCTACGTCATTGCTTTAGACTTTCAACTTTCGTGGCAGTTTCGACCAAGATGTGATCGCATCCTGGTTTGTACCCAGCGTTGTTTCCGGCGCAACGCTCGTTCAAGTCTGGCTCCACCGTGTAAAATTTCACAAAATCATTCGTTGTTACCGATCCGCCCTTCTATGACATAGACTATGCTTTATTGTCACATCGAGCCCAACTGGTACGGAAGGCTGCACAATCCAGGCAGAGATAACTGCGTTGATTGGCTCCGAATTCATGCGGCTTATCCCTACAGCCTTTGCGGCAAAACCGCTTGCCAAACTCGATAAAGAACGAAAGCTTGAGCGTCTTTCCACCTTTAAATTGTCCTTTTGCTTTTAAATAAAAGACCATTGGACTTCATTAACTGGAGTTGATGGATTATCAGTTGAACTATTATGAAATAGTGGCACTTTTGAGTTGAATACCGTTTGTCAAAAGTGTATGCGGGGCATTCAAATATCCCGTTTCGGCCCATAAAACAATTTTACAATTTGCAAACACATGCTCAAAATGCTGCATTATGACGTTTTAGTCTTCAGAGAGTCTAACTGCCATGTATTTCCTGAGCCGTTAATCCTCACAAGAGTCAAGAGAGAGCAATGGGGTACACCCCGGACTACATCTGACTACATCTGAGAAACCTGCAAAAAGAAAACCCATGCGTACAAGTTGAGAACATGCAAACTCCACTCAGGAAGGACAGAGCTGAGATTCAAACCCAGAACTAGGAAGCAGTTGTAATTTAACATGAGCATGTTTAGTCAAATGAAGGGACAATCTGACCAGCACGTGATTTCTCACAAGCTCTTGCAAAAGTTCCAAGACACAGGTGTCCAATCCTAAGGCCCGGGGCCCAGATCTGGCCCACCACATGATTTTCTGTGGCCCGTGCAAGTGTGAGTCAACTTCCATGATGCGTGTTCAAATCTGGACCAAAATTTAAAATTGTCAAATTATAAAGGAGATATTGGAAACATCTTTGTGTTACCAAACGTCAACAGAAGTTGAAAACCCCATTACCCCTGATTTCCGATTCCAAAACTTGTTCATAAATTTTATGTGTAAATAAGAAGAGATTTTTATGATTTCGCAGTCAACGGTTGTCTGAAGGGAAACCGGAGCTACAATGTGGCCC
Organism: Syngnathoides biaculeatus; assembly: GCF_019802595.1. Lineage (NCBI taxonomy): Eukaryota > Metazoa > Chordata > Actinopteri > Syngnathiformes > Syngnathidae > Syngnathoides > Syngnathoides biaculeatus. The sequence continues at coordinate 16,075,268 of NC_084659.1, forward strand.
TGCTCGAAGAGCTTTTCTTCGGGAACATTCAGTCTCAATTGTGAGTGAGTAGACATTTCACACAGTTTCTTTTTGCAAAATGTATTTTTATTTTACTTGAACCTTTGCACTCCCTCAATCCTCATTTATTAAATTACCTTTTTCTGAGCATAGAAAAACAACTCTTCCTTTTCTTAACACGAAAATACGTCTTATAGCACGACGCCCAAAGTTTTGTACGATACCGTTAAACATTTAGAAGCTGATAATAAACGAAGGTACGTGGAAATACTCGAGACGCTTGGCATAGAGGACTCGTATTTAATGCCGAAGTCGATGTTTTCGCCGATAAGAAGTTGGACTGTTAATTCACTTCTGCTTGTTTTGGACAACTGGATATAATTTGAGATTGAGAGGAATAATTCCTACCTGAAATGAAGCGATCGCTACACAGGTGTGTGTGTATTTTGGTTGTGCACTATCCATCATGTTTAATTGCTGAAATCCATCAATCTTTTCTGGTCTTTCAGCTGGCATTCCATAGAATGATCTCTTTAAATGATCTCTGTCTCGTCTATTGTGACAACCAACAAGACAACATGTCTCGGGCAATTTGAAAAATCTGCTCTGGTGCAACGGCTCCCGCCGTGCAGAGCAGCCGGGTTTGACCGGCAATATGGCGCCATGCGAACACTGACGTCACGTGCACGAGCTCGATTCATGTCTTCCGATGCCGCAATGGATTGTGGGTCTCCATTTACTGCCTGAAATGTTCATATTTCGTCATGTATTTGCAAAGAGTTATCTTTACTCTCGCGTCCGTTCATGCTCGCCCGTCGTGATTGTGGTTGTTCACGACCCTCATGATGACACCGTCGCTTGACACAGCGTGCGCGCGTATAGGTCGCGTGCTCGAGCCAGCACAAGGCATACTTACCTGGAAGGGGCGAAACCATGATCATGAAGGTGGTTCACCCAGGGTGAGGCTCAGCCATTGCACTCCGGTCGTGCTGACCCCTGCGAATTCCCCAAATGTGGGAATCTCGACTGCACAATTTCTGGTAGTGGGGGACTGCGTTCGCGCTCTCCCCTGATCAAAGGTGAAAATCAATATCAACAAATTGAATAACGCTCATGTATTGAGCGTTGTGTGGTCACATTCAGGTATAAATGTATTGAGTCTGGTCATATGACGTCAGTCAGTTCATATGAGTACACTCAGTTGTCTGATTCAGATTGTCGAAAAGCTTTCTTCGCCATTTAAAATTTCAAAAATCATTCAAGTGCCCCCTCGTTGTTAACAATCCGCCCTTCTGCAACATAAACTATGCGGTATTGTCACATCAAGCCCAACTGGCACGGAGAGGCTGCACAATGCAGGCAGATAAAACTGCGTTGATTGGGTGGGTCCGTGTTCATGCGGCTTATCCCTACAATCCTTTGCGGCAAAAACGGCTTGACAAACTCTAAAGAACGAGAAGCCTGAATGTCTTTCCTCCTTTAGATTGTCCCTTTTTTTGCCTTTTAAAGAGGAGACTATTGGACTTCATTACTGTAGTTGATGGATTATCAGTTGAACTATTATGAAATCGTGGCACTTTTGAGTTGAATACCGTTTGTCAAACGTGTATGCGGGGCAGTCAAATAACCCGCTTCAGCACGTTAATTGCAGTGAACTCTTGTTTCTCTTCTAATAATATCGGCAGAAGTTGGAATATGCAAAGAAAACTCACCCGTGCAAGGGAAGAACATGCAGACTCCACTCAGGACGGTCAGAGCTGAGATTCAAACCAAGAACTATGGAGCAGTTGTAATTTAATATGAGCATGTTTAGTCGAATTACGGCAGTATGAGCAATTGCGTTTGTTGTCCATTGTAATTCATCCCACATGACATTGCGCAGTCAGTAAAAATGCCGATTCAGTAGCTTTATAAGTCTAAAAATGGACCTGTTAACACAATGACATCTTTTCACGTGAAGAAAATCCATAAAAAGCAGTTTAAGGTATTCATTGATTTCAGTTGCTATCTAAATGAGTTCTGCATGAGGAGAAGCGTTCATGCGAACATCCATTCATCTTCTTTGCTGCTTATCCTCACGAGGGTCACGGGGAGGGCTGGAGCCTATCCCGGCTGTCAATGGACAGGAGGCAACAGAGTCTCAATTTAATCTTGCATGTTTTTGTGATGTGGAAGGAAACTGGAGTTCGGGGTGTTCCCCACCACTTGACTAAGGATGGCTGGGATAGGCTCCAGTTCTCCCGTGACCCTTGTGAGGATATTCGGCTCTTTGAAGGCTAAATAGTCATAGTCCGGGATTTTGAGTATGAAAAAATGTTTCATCTTACTCTCAGACATTCTAAAACTGTTACTGGCTACATTTACTCACACGTGAATAATAAATGCACACGCTCGTAGAACCGAACATTTACCAATGTAACTTAATATGTTTCTTAAAGTAGTAGCTTCTGTGATGGTGGCAATTAATTTTCACAGAATTAGAAGAGCTCCACTCACGCAGAGCATCAAAAATTGTGATAGACTCTTGCTGTTCCTCCACACAGAAATCTTTAGTAAAAGGTGAAAGATTTATGCGATTTTGAAGAGAAACAGGAGTTCACTGCAATTGATGGCCTGAAGCGAGTTATTTGACTGCCCCGCATACACTTTTGACAAACGGTATTCAACTCAAAAGTGCCACTATTTCATAATAGTTCAACTGATAATCCATCAACTACAGTTAATGTAGTCCAGTGATCTCTTCTTTAAATGCAAAAAGACAATCTAAAGGAGGAAAGAGACCCCCCCCCCCCCAAAAAAAAGACACTTGAGCGAGCCAGGAGTTGAACCAAGAATCTTCTGATCTGTAGTCAGACACGTTATCCATTGCACCACTAGCCCTACAGAAACCTCACACCTTCTGGAAGCCCATGTGGACAATTTTCTCTGTCCCACCGTCAAATAGCAGCATCAAAAAAGGCGACTGAGGGGCTTTATACCTGCAGTGACCCGGAATTGAACAAGGATTGCATGGCAACAACGCAGAGAACTAACCACTACGCAAGCACAGCTGTGGAAACTGCGGGGGTTGGAATCCAATTAATTTGGTCTACCTTATTCAGTTCCCGGGCCACCCTGGCTTAATCAATATATATCTGTCAGAAATTTGGTCTGTACTCTTGGAAGGAATACTTTTATTTGACGTAGTGCTTTAACAGCGTATTTCGGGAAGAGTTAACATTTCAGGGATATCAGGCCGAGGTAATATGCAAGGTTTCTTGGTAGTCACGGTGAGATATGTCTTTCTTTACACTTAGCCTTTTTTGGCTTACCAAGTCGAATTAAAAGTCCTTCATGTTACCAGAACGGAAAACATGTCAAGCTCACATGACCAATTTTAATTCTACATGCTAAAGTTTATTGAGAAAAACCCAGCCATAATCCAACCTGTAAACCATCTCCTCCACTCGTTTCGGGAGTACCAAGATGGCGGCCAACTGGCTTCAACCAATCGCGAGGTATGTATGAGCGATCTCGTCTTTTTTTTTTAGGTCAGTGGGGAGAACCCGAGCAAAAACTGCAAACGAAGCCTTGAAGTCCCTTTGAATATCGGGTCTGGCCGGAGCAGGAACCGAAGTCACAGGGAAAAGGGTGCCACACACGGTGAGTGAAGTGACCAGGCTTCGTCAGGCACCCCAGGAGGAGAGCCCCTCGCGGGACACCACGGGAAAGTATTTGGTCTTCATCCAGTAGTGAAAGTTATACTCGCCTTACACGCGTGAGGTCCGTGTTTGAAACACGACTGTTCGACTTTTTTGTTTTTCATAAAGAGCCCAACGGGAAAAAGGAAGCACTTGACAACTCCCCATCGGGGAATCGAACCCCGGTCTTCCGCGTGACAGGCGGAGATACTGTCCACTATACTAACGAGGAGATTCCTGTACTTGTTTCCCGGGAACAGATGGTCTTTGCCGACACGGACCCATGCATTTTTTTTTTTTTCACAACAAAACATGATTTTGCCAAATACAGCTTTTTGTAACTCCCGTCATGAAAATCCTCTCAGGGATTTGTTTTCAAGAAGAAGCAGGAAGTGACGGACATGGCAGGACCGGCCTCAAGTGGACTCGTTTGTTTCTATTAGTTTTACCTCCGGGAAGGTAGCTCGTTGTTCCTTCATGTTAGCCAAAATGCCGGCTTGTTGCATTGCTGGAAATTGCTTGAACACTTGGGAGGATGGAATTACCCTTCATAAGTTTGCAAGAGACCCGGTTCGTCGTGAAAAATGGATTGCACGGGTGCAGAGGACGAGAGCTTCGTGGGTCCCAAATGACAGGTAGGTGTGTATACAGCTACTAAAAAAGATAATAATTTGGGGCGGACCATGTAATTGGTCTCTCATAACGTAACAAAAGATCCGCGTACGTATGGCAGGCGTGCTAAATGTGTCGATGTGCGCATCGGACGGCGTCGGTCTCGCCGGCGAAGGCTGCTGCGTCGCCTCGCGCAGCCTTCGAGTTCGCGGACGGCGGCGTCTCGGCGAAGAACACTGCCGGCAATGGTGCACTCAGCCGCGTGCAACGACAACGCCGTAAAGCAGCCCGGCTCAGCTCTGTGATAAGCCACCCTGGCCGAGGCACCACGTCCGCCGGTCATGGTTTCGGCGAAGGACGGCGGCGGCTCTGAACAACGCTGCCGACAATGGCACACTCAGCCGCGTGCGATAACGCCGTAAAGCACCCCGGCTCGGCGGTGTTAGTTGTGTTCATTCCAGACAGCGGCTACGAACAACGCCATATAGCAGCCCGGCTCGGCGCCATGATAAGCCACCTCGGCGCCGAAAATGAGCGACCCCGGCCGACAGAGCCAAGCCGGCTGAGCCAGCTGCCGGCCTTAACTTTGGTATTAAGTTCTCAGGTGAAGACTGAGATGAAACAAGTATTGGGGAGGGTTAGGGCATGGTCAGACTCGGTTCTCTCCCCATCATGCATACCCGACAGCGCATTGGATTTCCCTTTCTTTGTCCCTGGCCAATAGGACATCACAAAGGAGAAAAGCGTAAAAAAGAGTGCCTCTTGGCTGATTTAATATATTCTAAATTTGTGTGGTCCGTGAGTACCAAGAATGGGACCTGCGTCCCCTCTAACCAATGTCTCAATTTTGACATGGCTGTCTTGACTCCAAGCAGTTCGCAGTCGCTGATGTTATAATTTCGTTCCGCCAGAGTTAGATTTTTGGAAAGGAATGCACAGGGGTGTAGTCCTCCGTCTTTAGGATTGCGCAGTGAGAGAACCACCCAGAATCCGACGCATCGACCTCGACAAGAAACTGCCTATCAGCATCAGGCAAGATGAGGACTAGAGCTGAAGTAAATCTGGCCTTGAACTTATGAACCGCCGCCGAGCAGGACAGATTCCAAATGAACGAACTGTGGGGTGAGGCTAGCGCATGCAAAGGGGCTGCCACGGTACTAAAGTTCTTTGGCACTTACTAAACATCTGGTTATGTTTTGCGGCATGTTTTGGTTCTTTGACAGAGTTGCAACCAGGCAACAGTTCCTACCCTCACAGAGCTGAAATCACTCAATTGGGAGAGTGTTAGAATTACGGTCCCTGGTTCAACCCCTGTTGTCAGCATTGAGTCCAGAATTATGTGCTTTTTTGGCACTTATTAAGCATCTGGTTGTGTTTTGCGGAGTTTGTTTTGTTCTTTGAAAGAAGTGCTCCTCTCACAGAGCTGTAATAGCTCAGTTGGGAGAGCGCTAGACTGAACATCTAAAGGTCCCTGGTTCAATCCCTGTTTTCAGCATTTAGCACAGAATGATGTGCTTTTTTTTTGGCACTTATTAACCATCTGGTTGTGTTTTGCGGAGTTTGTTTTGGTTCTTTGAAAGAGTTGCAACCAGGCAACAGTTGCTACCCTCACGGAGCTGCAATAGCTCAGTTGGGAGAGCGTTAGACTGAAGATCTAAAGATTCCTCGTTCAATTGCTGGTTCCAGCATTTAGTAAAGAATGATGTGCTTTTTTTTTGGCACTTATAAAACATCTGGTTGTGTTTTGCGGTGTTTATTTATAGGTTCTCTGAAAGAGTTGCAACCAGGTAAATGTGAGAGTGAAGATCGCAGTGTTCTGACTGGCGCCACTTCTCCTCATATTGTTGTGATTGATTTCCTTTTGTCGTTATTTCATCTCTGGTCATGTCTGATGATCTTTGGCTTTTTAGGCCCAGTTGGTGCTAAAGGAAGAGGTTTGCTTAATGACGTTTGGTTTCATTGACTTTATCTTCTGATGTGGTCTAGTAAAATCAATATCTCCCAGTTTTTCAAACTGGATATTTGCTCGGATTGATGCTGGATCTTGTCATGAGCAGGCAATTTGTTTGTGTACATGTTGTACTGTCTTGGAGTTTGCCATAAGCTTCCATGGCAGACAAAACTGCTGTAACGTGAACAAACTTCACTCAGGCCTGACTTACAAGTACAGTGTAATAACCCAAACTTTCAAAGGCACCTAATTCAATGCTTGAAAATGATCTACCTGAAAATGAAACAAATATTTTTCTGATTTTATTAGCTTTGCACTTACACTTAGATGCATAACAAGTATTTGTGGATTTAGCATACAAATCTATATGTAATTAAATGTCATTATTACAGCACATTTGCAGTTTGTGGAAATGAAAATTGTAACTAGTATATGCGGATCTATCTTCAATTTTGAATCAAGACAGTGGATACATAAGTGTGTAAAAAAAGAAATCCACGGTGACAGTGAGAACAAAAGATCCAGCTTCTTGTCTAAAGGTGACCATGAACTTGTTAACAAAACCTGCGGTCAAGTATTTGTAGGCTTTTAATTCCATACCTCTGTATGGGGAAGGATTATGTATAATATAGTTGTATATGTCCGAATAACAGATGTTTGGAGAATTGGCAGCACTCATAACAGAAGAAAACTTCTCTGTCGGTAGTCTGTATGTCCACATAACGGGCCTTTGACAGCTGATCCTAATGTTTGGTGTTGTCAGTCAAGGAAAATTCATCATGGCATTCACTTGTGCTCTCCAGTTTGTCGAAAAAATAGAAGAAAAACAAAGCATACAATAAAAAAAACAAAACCTATACTCGCGCTTCTGGATTCTTCTGCAGGAAGTTTTCTCCCAATATGGCTGCATAAACAAATGCACGTGGTCTCCTGACGTCACATGCAAATCTTCAGTACTTCGAGTTTCAAAATAAGCAGGAAAAAGGTTTCTCTCCAGTGTTTTTTTTTTTTTTTTGTGTGCGTTGTTTGCTCTTACAAGCAAGTTTTCCCACACAGAACATTTCCATTGATTGTTGTCAGTGTGACAAACCACTTTCTGACTTTTAAATCATATCATCATCAGTATCTGATAGTGGAGAGAAGAGGCCGTCTGCTTGTGATTCTCCACAGTGCCCTAATTTGTTTTTTTTTTCACTTCAGCCTTGTTGCTTGGGCCATGTTTTGCTTGATCGTATGGGCCTTTTATTTTTGGAGGGTTTCCAATGGGAAAAAAATACATTTTAATTATTTTTAATGGGGAAAATGGATTTGATGTACAAGCAGATGGAGTCAGCCTGACTGTATTTTATTCATGATCACAAATAAATTTTACCACCAAGTCATTCTTTCCAGTGTTTCAATCAACAATTCATTTATTTAATATTGACATCACTAAAACATCGGGCCAAATGCATGCATGCTCAGGAAAATGAAAAATACATTTTGAAACACCTTAAAAACAACTAATTCCCTTTTGAATGCCCCTTTTTCATCAACAAAATCCAACAGTAAAACGCCCTGGGCAAATCTGGTGTGGGAAAAGGAACCTACCAATCTCCGAAGTGGCAGTAATTTGTCACATTTTTATACATTGTAGCTGTCAGGTGGAATCCTGACCTTCAAAATTAAAACTTTTTAAGAAGTAATAAACAAAAAAATACATCTTGCTTGAGTTTTTAAACACGGCTTTGTTCAAGATGGCCGTGTGTCTTACATTGATGTCATATATTGTTACATCGCATGAAAAATAGCAATTACCCCCAAAATTATGTTCCCTCACAAATTTATTGTGCATAAAAAACAACAAAAAAATTATGGATTGGGATGAAAAAGGAGATAATCCTAAAAATGACAAACACGGCAGGGTATCACTTGCTTGCAAGGCTTGCCCAAGAAATGTGACTTCATGTCCCAAAACTGTCAGTCATCACCAAAATATATGCAGACATTTCTTCTCTAGGCAGCTTTATACTCCGAAATGTTTTTAATGACGAGCCCGTTATTTTCACGTTTACAGATCAGAAAAGCTCAAATCAGATCAACCGCTGTTCAGGGACAAGGGACCTCTGTTACAGGTTGAAGATACAATAATAGCTGGTACACAGAATACAAGAAAGTTGGTTCTCAGTTAATAGTAAAGTAAGTCATTTTACACTTTTACATTAAAAGTTTTTGATCATTGCTTTTCTCACTTGTTCATTTGTGTGTCTTAACCTGAAACAGTAATCCCTCTCTACTTCACGCTTCAACTATTGTAGATTCTTTGCATCACATTTAGTTTTCACCTCCACCCAAATAATATGTTTGTGATAATTTTTTAGGTTTTAAAGTGACACATTTTTTTTATTATGTAGTTACAATACCACCTCAGCATTGTGCCCCAGTGAAAGCTTCCTCCGCGACGCCCAACAAGTGGTAACGCCACAGGCACTTTCTTCCCTTCTATGGATCCAGCGGGAGGATCTGGCTCCTATTGGGGAGGAATTTTATCTTTTTTGGGATCCAGCGGGAGGAATCAACCACTTTGTGCAGCAAGTGGCATGGGCACTGTGGTCCCTACTAGGATGTCCTCCAGGGCTCCACAAAGAGCACCTTTCTCCTTGTTGGATCCTGTATTGTGTTTTAACATGGATGAAAAAGGCCAGTTTTGGAAGAGGACGGCGACATGTACTTCTTCAAGCACCATCTTTGCGATCATCACGTTGCAATGCTGCAGGTGAGTAAACTTAAAGCCTCTATGAGCCTCTCCTTTGCCGTGTGTGTGTGCAAAAGAGAGAGAGAGAGAGAGAGAGAGAGAGAGAGAGAGAGAGAGAGAGAGAGAAGAGAGAGAGAGAGATATTCCCAATCACGGTCACATGACTTTTGCAAGAAAGATTAACAAAGGTTTTAGAATTAAAGATTGTGAGAATTTTTGTTCATATTGTTATTATGGATTTGCAACAAAGCCAAAGTATTATCCTTGCTTCGAAGATTCTTTGCGCTTACAGGATGCGCAGTCCCCGCACAGGTGTACCAGTCAACTCCTAATCTCCCGAGAAGTGGCCAAGGACAAGTTCACTAACACACACACACAACGTTATCAAAGAATGTGCCTTTAAATTGCTTGCTCACCCCTCGCTCTTGACTTGGGGGCTTTGGAATTATTAAAAAAAAAAAAAAAAGTACACCAGACGCTGGTCCAGAACGGGATTGGAGACTGTTACTGTCTAGTCTTTCACATTCTCCTCATAAGACAGACTTTTCTTGTCTTTGTATTTCCTGCAAAATATTCCAGAAGTCAAGTGATAAACCTGGCAAAGATTGAAGTAAATGGATGTACTGTATCTTAGTCTCAAATATGTAAAGTATAAATATATTTATAAACATATTTGAGTCATTCTGGTACCCAGATACACGTACATGAAAATTGGTGGTGTGTGTGTGTGTGTGTGTGTGTGTGTGGGAGGAGGGGTGGCTACTTCTCTGTTTTTCGCATTTCACACGGGATTTTGGTCCCCATTAACCCTGAAAAACGAGGGATTACTGCACTGAGAAGAGAATGTTTGATCAAAGAGAGCAGGCATCTGTTTCTTACTTGTGTGTATTCTTCTGTCTTTTTAAACTTCAATTCACAGAGAACCTTTGACCACAAACTGAGCATGCAAAAGGCTTCTCACCAGTGTGGGTACTTGTGTGTACTTTTAATTTTCCATTCTCAGTGAATCTTTTATCACAATCTACACATGAAAAGCTTTCTAACCAGTGTGTGTTCTTGTGTGTATTTTTAAGTGTGCTTTCTGAGTGAATCTTCGACCACAAACTGCACAGGGAAAAGGTTTTTCACCAGTGTGTGTTCTTGTGTGTCTTTTTAAATCTCCCTTCTCAGTGAATCTTTTATCACAAACTGGACATGAAAATGGTTTCTCACCAGTGTGTGTTCTTGTGTGAATTTTTAAGGTTCCCTTGTGTGAGAATCTTTGACCACAAACTGAACAGGAAAATGGTTTCTCACCAGTGTGTGTTCTTGTGTGTGTTTTTAAGTGAGCCTTCTGAGTGAATCTTTGATCACAAAGTGTGCAGGGAAAAGGTTTCTCACCAGCGTGTGTTCTTATGTGTCTTTTTACATATCCCTTCTCAGTGAATCTTTTATCACAAACTGGACATGAAAATGGTTTCTCACCAGTGTGTGTTCTTGTGTGTCTTTCAAAATCTCTTTTCCACATGAATCTTTGACCACAAACTAAGCAGGAAAAAGGTTTCTCACCAGTGTGGGTTCTTGTGTGCATTTTTAAGTGTTGCTTCCGAGTGAATCTTTGACCACAAACTGAGCAGGAAAAAGGTTTCTCACCAGTGTTTGTCCTTTTGTGTATTTTTAATTGTTCCTTCAGAGTGGATCTTTGACCACAAACTGAGCATGCAAAAGGCTTCTCACCTTTGTGTATTTTCACATGTTCTAAATTCCTCATAGAAGCAAAGGTTTTCCCACACTGAGAACATTTCCAGCATTTGTTGGCAGTCGTGTGACATGTCATATCACCTTCCGATTGTTCATCATCATGAACGTCCGTTTGTAATCTTCCATTGTGCCACTCTCCATGACTTGAGCAGTTCCTGGTTGTCCTGAATGTCATACCAGGGTAGCAAGGACTGCCAGAGGAAAGTTCCTTGTGTGTTTTTACACACTTGGCCAATAAAGCTGATTGTGAAGGCTCCCCCCCTCGTTTCTCCTCACTTTGACTTTCATCTTCACTCTTCAAATGGACACCAGTGGGTGGAACCTGGATGCTTCCCTCCTGCTTTTCCTCTTTTATGTGTATGACCTCTTCCTTCTCCTCTTTGATACGATATACCTCTTCACCTTCTTCTTCCTCTTTGATGGGACCGGACACTGACTCCTGTCGCTCTGGATGAAGATACTCACTGACATCTACTAGACAAAAGACAAAGATAAAGTGGTTAAATTAATTTGTATTTACTGCAACTGCACAATGTAGAGGAGGAATTAGGCAGAACTCACAATTGCGGCAGATCACGACTGAATGAATGACTTTTGTTGTGATGGAGAACAAACATTCAGGATGGAAGAAAGTCCAAGTTGGGTTGGTTTTAGCCACAAGTTAAAAATCCAGAACTGAAATGGGGAAAGAATTTACATGGTCCATAATCCCCTCACAAATTATCTTAATGTTTTTTTAGCCCAATACAACAAAATTGTCAGTCATTTAAAACAACCTCTTCTTCTTCATTTCCTTTCGGCTTGTCCCAATAGGGGAAGCCACAGCGTGTCATCTTTGATGAACACATATTTGTTTGGCACAGTTTTACACCGTATGCTTTTCCTACAGCAAGCCTTCTGCATTTAGCTGGGGAGAAAAGCTTACAGCACTTGGTATTCCCAGGCGGTCTCCCATCCAAGTACTAACCAGGGCCAAACCCATTTAGCTTTCGAGATCTGACGAGATGGGGCATTCTCAGGGGAGCATGGCCATAAGCAGTCATTTACAACATCAATTAGTTTTAATTATACTTGAAACGCTCCTTTTTCCATCACAAAAATTGAGCCGTCTTGATGTAACAGCCATGGCAGAAGTGGTTGGTGTGGAAATAATAATTTATGAAGGGGGCAGTTTAAACAAATTTTTTATAAAGTTGCTTTCAGGTGGAATTTCACCACCACCAATTTGACCAGTTTTTGGGGAAATAGAAAAATCTCGAGTTTCTAAACATCGCTTTGTTTGAGTTGGTATGATACTTTATATTACTATGATATACCGTTGCACACGCACATGAACACAGCTGTAATCCTAAATTATGTTCACTTTCAAAAGGTGAAAAATATAAAAACAACAGCCTGGTTTGATTTAAGGTCCAGAATAGTGATTGTCAAATCTCCTTGAATAGCCCTCATTCCCATTCAGACCGCCGTATGAACTTCTCTGTGTTCTCAACAGCAGTCTCTGTGATTTGATGAGTGCGATTGCACTCACGCACTATCGCACTCACAAATCTGCACAGTAGAGCATGAAAAATCACGCGCATAACATTTGTTATGAGTAAAAAAAATAGATATTGAAAGACGTTGCTTATTTTGTGTAGTCTTGACATTAATTTACACGTTTATTTCATAAACTTTAACTTAACAAGCCTGCTCCTAAACAATCAGTATTCACCTGGAAACGGAAAGTGCAAGTTAATTGTACTGAGCATGTTCCGAACTGAGGCCAAAAACGTATATTCAGAGCTTTTTCACAAACTGCGAGCACATTTACATTGAAAATCAATATCATGAGCCATGTCAAAGAAAATTCGGTTACAACGGGGGTGCTGCAATGCGTCGATCACAAGGCAGTTTTGGTTGATCGTGTAACGGCGTGGCCCCCCCCCAAAAAAAAAAAAAAAAAAAAAAAAAAGACGTTAGACTATTATCCACCTCGTCGCTTGATTCAGGTGTGGCCAATACGTTGAGCTCACGCACATGAAGGTGTGTTCTAGCAAGCGGGCCTCCTATTTACGGCAGTCGCGTCGATGCGCGCGTGCACCACAGCCCACCCACCCCGGCCCCCACTGTCCCACTGGTCGATCACGAGAGGCTGGTTGCTTGAAAAGTAGATCTTGGTGGTAAAAAAATCTGGCTGCCCCTGAGTTATATTGAAAACATTTCTGGGATATAACACAGGTAATGTTTCAGTATGAGATTGTGATTTCCTTTGACTTGATCTAAGTTCGAATGATCATTTTCCCCGTGGTACGCATTATCTTGAAATTGAAATTTTTTCCACTCTACAAGCTTTAGGAAGATATAGATAATCTACGGCTAGCTTTCATCAATGGATTAACAATAGATACCGCCGTAAATTACGCTAGATTATAACAATACATTACGATTGCCGACAGGAGTGTTTGTTCCAATGTATCGCTAGCTTGTTGCCACAAATGCCGATTCTGTTGAAGTAAACTCTCAGCATTTTCAAAACATTGCGGTTTGGTATAGACCATTTGTGTTCATTCCTTGACAGGCCAGTCCATTTAACTTTTCTTCAGATAAAGTTTGTCAGATCAAGAATTTTTATTGACGACTGCCAATCTTTTAAATTCACATCTGGTCAAAAGCATGGGTCTCAGGACTCGTGAGTTACAATGCACCTGTAACGTATTCGTGGGGGAAGGCAGTTTTCTAGGCAAAATAACCCAGAGTACTCAGACTCTCATGATGACATTCTCGGACTCTAATTCGGAACGCATCAGCTTCCATGTTTTTGACACCAAGAACCATAATATAATCTTGTGGGGTCCTTGGCTGAGATTACATAGCCCCATATCGACTGGTCAACTGGACAAATCAGGTCTTGGGACGCCAAGTGTGCACTAACGTGCCTCTTATCCCAGAGGGCAGAGAGGCAAGAGGCCACTCAAACCTCGTGAGATGAGTCAGACTTGTCTTCAGTCCCCTCTTGTTTTTTTGGGCACGCCGTCACACGATCGACTGGTCGATCACGATAGACATATTCTGATTTGACACTATTTCACATATGATTTATTTGAGCTATTTCCATGAATATTGACGGAATACTTTTATTCTAATTACCAGTACAGGATATTCAAAATATAGAATTTAATGCATTTTACGATGGGACCAATTAGGTTGTTGTTGTTGTAGCCAGGCAACCACACTGATCAATCAACTTCTGGTTCCAGGAAGGCAGCCACTTTTTTGGGCGTTTCCACAGGCCCATTACGGTCAGCATAGTGGGAGCCGTTGCGGAGTTGAATTATGTTGTCGTTTTCAATGGTGTAGGCCTCTGACACAATTCTAGTTTCTCATGTGACCCCTTGCAAAAATTAATTGCTCACCTCTGGATTAATTTAAGCAGCTTGGAAAAGAATAACTAACTTTTGAACTGGGTGGTCTACTACAGAGATCCAAAAACACAAAACAATGTTTAAAAAAAAAAAAATCTGACATGGTAAAACATGAAAACCTAACTTGACTTAATGTGGCTCAGTAACACTATGACCTGGGACGAGGCAGTTACGCTAGTTGATGCTCATGAACACACGTATATCCAGGGAGTCCTCGGGTTAAAACTGTCTCGACCTAAAACTTTTCGACTTTACAACTCCAGTGTCTCGTCCGCCATTTTCACGACGCCATATTGCCGTTCAAACAAAACTGCTCGATATTGTGGGAGACATTGAACCGAGGAGAATATTTACAATGCCTGAGACCTCTTGTGCTGTTGTTTGTCACAACAAAACGAGACAGTTCTTCAAAAGCTCATTCTATATATACTAGATGAAAATCCAGAAAGATCAATGGATTTCAGCATTAAATGCCAAATGCCCAATCAAATCGATGATCCTGTGTAGTGATCAATTCATTTCTAGGAGAAATTATTCTTAATCTCAATTACCAAGAAGTATTTATCATGCCAATTGACTCATTTGAGAACAATGCAGATTTTAAAAAAGAGTCTAAGGAGAGGTTATGTGTGGCTCTTTCTCATTTAATTGTGTTTGAGAAGATTATCGACAATTACGAATTTCAGGGGCGCTGCCTTTTGGCGAGTCACATGACCTACGTGCGCAGATGTGACTTATTATGTGCCGCACTAAAGGCTCGATTACGATGGGACATTGTGACAATTATGGCCAGCGCTGATTTCTCGGATTTTTTTTTTTCCTCATCCAATGAAGAAATAGCAGTATTGGTTGATCAGGAAATGGAGAAATAATTCCAGACAGATTTGAACCTGTGCTGTAAATAATGTGATTTCAGATTTCTTCGGACAGGAATATGCAGAGTCTGACAAGCGAGCTTGGCGCGAATGAGGTCACAAGCTCTGACGGAGTGAGTGAGCTGCACCGGAAGGATCTGAGCAGCGAGTCGGATCAGTCTGCTGGCAGCAAAAAGAGAAAAACCAGAAACAAAAAACAAAAAAGCTGACAGCAGAACGCCGAGAGACGACTTCCAGCGGAACAGCAAAACGCGGACCGCGAGCTGACGGCAAGCCAGACGCGAACGCGACCGACGGCCAGGAGCAAGCGCCAATCAGGCGGACCTGCTCATCGATGAGGAGAGCGTGGCGGCGGACCGAGGCCAGAAGACGAACAGCCGAACGCGACGCGTAAGCTCTCGGGACTCCGGCCCCGGTGTGAGGGAGCTCCGTCGGCGGGCGACTGGCCAACGAGCTCGCTTGTGAGATTCCACGTGATTCCCATCCGAAGAACCATTTGAAAATTATAAATTATTTTACAGCCACAGGTTCAAATCTGTTTGGAAGTATCGTTTGTCTTCTCGATCAACCGATACTTCCTGTATTTTGGGGTTCCACCACCAAGTCTCCTCCAATTTCCTACCATAAGACACCCCAAATACTCTCCTGCCTGTCTCTCTCACCATCTTGGATGTCGTAGTCCAGTCTTCCGGGAGCTCTTCCTGCCCATCGAGAGCCTGTCTCACCTCATTCCGAAAGGCCACACAACATTCTTCCTTTCTCAGCTTCCACCGCATAACCATGTGGTCTACTTTTGTCTTCTTAATCTTCCTACCCACTACCAGAGTCATCCAACACACGACCATCCTATGCTGTCGAGCTACACTCTCCCCTACCACTACTTGACAGTCAGTAATCTCCTTCAGATTACATCGTCTGCACAAAATATAATCCACCTGCGTGCTTCTACCTCCGCTCTTGTAGGTCACTATCTGTTCCTCCCTCTTCTGGAAATAAGTGTTCACTACAGCCATCTCCATCCTTTTTGCAAAGTCCATCACCATCTGCCCCTCAAAGTTTTTTTCCTGGATGCCGTACTTACCCATCACTTCTTCATCGCCCCTGTTTCCTTCACCAATATGTCCATTACAATCTGCACCAATCACAACTCTCTCTCTGTCTGGGATGCTCAGAACTACTTCATCTAGTTCCTTCCAGAATTTCTCTTTCAACTCTAGGTCACATCCTACCTGTGGGGCATAGCCGCTTACCACATTGTACATAACACCCTCAATTTCAAATTTTAGTCTCATCACTCGATCTGATACTCTTTTCACCCCCAGACATTCTTAGGCAGCTCTTCCTTTAAATAACCCCTACTCCCTACTCTTTCTCTTCCCATCTCCTCCATGGTAAAATAATTTCAACATTGTTCCTAAATTTCTAGCCTTACTACCTTTCCACCTGCTCTCTTGGATGCACAAAACCTGTATGTCAACTTTTCTCCTAATCATCATTTCAACCAACTCCTGAGCTTTTCCTGTCATCATCCCAACATTCAATATCCTTACACTGAATTCTAGGGTCTGTGCATTCCGCTTCTTCTTCAGCCGACGAATCCACTTTCCTCCTCTTCTTTTGTTTTCGAACCACAGTAGCTGAATTTCCACCGATACCCTGCAGGTTAATGGTGCTGGGAGCGGGCGTTGTTAACCCGGGCCACGACTGATCCGGTATGGTATCATTAGATGAACGCTCATATTAATTTGGCACAGTTTTAGGCCGGATGCCCTTCCTGACACAACCTTCTGGATTTATCCGAGCTTGGGACCAGCCTACAAATTGCACTGGCTTGTGCCCCCCTAGGGTGCACCCGTCTTTCCCATGTCACTGACACTTTTTTTTTCCTTCAACAATCGTCAAATATTTATAGTAAATCATCAAAAGATAAAAAAAAACATGTAATACGACCCTTTACAACGATTATGGTTATGGTTATGATGTCATAATTCGATGACATCATTAATAGAGACATTTATCCAACCTCACTTTTGCCGTCTTGCTCAATACAGTAAACCCTCTCTACTTCGCAGATCACCTTTCGTGGAGTCAATGCAACGCAGATTTCTGAGCACTCCCCCCCCAAAAAAAGCCGATCACTCCATATTAATGTGCCATTCCCAGGATGATGACATGACGAATGAAGCAAAGTAAATAAATAAAATTTAAAAAGAAAAAAAGCGCCAGCATACATTAGTACAGTACTGTAGCGGGAAGCCACATTAATAGGGTATAATGCAGCAACATCCCCAGCAAGACGACAAGGACCTATGAAGCACAATATATATATCTATATAAATCACCATTTCCCCTACATCGCGGTTTTTCACTTTTCGCAAGTGGGTCTGGTACCAATTAACCATGGAAAACGAGAGATTACTGTATATCTGATTCTGAAATTATTTTTATAGAGTAGTATTTATAGTCTTTTCCCATCTTTTGACGCAGTACTTTAAGTATCTGACGGCCAATAAAGTCGGCACAATGGGAAGGACGACGCGACACGTTAAGACAGCACCCACTGCATTGTTCAGAATGCAAGACAAATTTGCTCTTTCACGATTGCAGTTTGTCAGAGTACTGCAATAAAATCTTGTATTCTGATACCACATCCTTTTTAAAAAAAAAAAAAAATCCATCGTATACTTGTTTTCGTGGCGAGAACAACAAGTATGGATCCCTCCGTCTAAGAAGAATGGGGGTGGGGGGTAGGTGGTCACTTGTGCTCAAGAAAGAAAAGGACCTCTTGTAAGGGTTGCTTGAGGTATGTTCATTTACTCTGAATGCAAAACAGCTCACAAGCCAACAAGACGTTACGTGGCCTAGCAAGTTAATGCTTGCACTCGTGGCTGTTTTGCTACCGTTCTGTTGAACACATGATGAGACCAGGGCAGCGAATTCCAACCTTTTTGGAGCCAAGGCACATACTTTACACAAGAATTTTCTCAAGGCACATGAACAAACAAAATGTCAGAAAAAGTAGACACATTAATTGGTGTATGTACTTACTGCCATCCAATAGAAAACCATTACGTTGTTCTGCGTGTCACTATTCCTCGCTGGTATAAAGGAATGAACAGTATTATAAATATATATATCTTTGGATAATTAAGGCACAAGAATATACAGTAAATGAACAGGTCATTTAAAGAGACCCATTGTGATCAGATTTTTTTTTTTTAAATCCAGCGATCAGCACCAAAAATCCTCATTGTGTAAAGCCAGATAAATTGTACTATGTTAAAATAAACTAGCTTTTGGATTCAGATATATTGTCAAAGACTGTGATGAGGAGTCAATGTGTTTTGCAGAGCCGGTTAATCGTGTCATTGTTCACATTGGCAAATTTTGAAATAAAAACTCATCGGCCGAAAATCGGCCAATTCTGATCGGGCCGATCCAGTTGGGGTAAATCCATTCATCCATTTTCTACCGCTTTCCCGGGTCGGGTCGTGGAGGAAGTAGCTTCTGCAGAGATACCCAGAGTTCCCTTTCCCCAGCCACTTCTTCCTGCTCTTCCGGAGGGATCCCGAGGCGTCCCAAGCCAGCATGAGAGACGTAATTTCCCCAACGTGTCCTGCATCGTCCTCAGAGTCTCTTTCCGATGGGACGTGCCCAGAACACCTCACCAGGGAGGAATCCGGGAGGGACCCGAATCAGATGCCTCATCTACCCCGTCTGGCTCCTCTCAATGCAGAGGAGGAGCAGCTCGACACTGAGCCCCTCCTAGATGACCGACTTTTCACCCTCTCTCTAAAGCAGAGCCCTGACACCCTGCTGAGGAAACTCATTTCGGCCGCTTGTATCCGGGATCTTGTTCTTTCGGTCACAACCCACAGCTCGTGCCTATAGGTGAGGGTAAGAACTGTCATGATGCTGCCGGTCCAGCCCTGGCTGCGCGGGTGCCCACGTGGTTACGCTGATTGGGAGGCACATACCTGCGCTTCATCCTGGTTGATTGGGCCCAGTGTATATAGGACCATGGGGACGACTGGTCCGGCGTTGCAGTTCATGCCCCGTTCCAGCACTCCCGTATCTCTGATCGTATTCCTGTGTGTACCGACCTCCACCTGTCTTCTGACCAACCCTGTAAGCCTGACTCCTTTGATATTTCTGCCTGCTTTGATGGATCTCCCGTGTACCGACTCCTGCCTGCCCGCTGACCTGCTCTCTCCGCCCGATGCCCTGACTACCGCTGCTGCACCTGATTGCCTGCCCGATCCCCGACCGTGGAACAATAAATGTTTTTTCCCGAATTACCTCTGCGTCTCCCATGTACTCCTGCATTTGGGTCCTACCTCCGTTCCGATGGGTTGTGACAAGAATGTAGCTCCACTGGTAAATTGAGAGCTTCGCCTTTCAACTTAGTTCCTTCTTCACCACAACGGTCCAGTACAAAGTCTGCATAACTGCAGAAGCTGCACCAATCCATCAATTTCCCGCTCCATTCTTCCCTCACTCTTGAACAAGACCCAAAGATACTTGAACTCCTCCATTTGCAGCAGGATCTTATCCACCAAACTCTTCCCACGCCCGGGTTTTTGCCTCAGCAACCAGCGAAGCTGCATTCCATTTGGCCAGCCAGTACCCATCAGCTGCCTCGGGAGTCCCATGGCATCCCTCACTGTTGGTGTCCACTCCTATAGGCACCGACCACCTTAATGGCCACAGCTCCGGTCGGCCGCCTCAGCAATGGAGGCGCGGAATATCATCCACTCAGACTAAATGTCCCCCGTCTCTCCCGGAACATGAGAGTTCTTTCGGAGGTGAGAGTTGAAATTCCTTCTGACAGGAGAATCTGACAGCCGTTCCTAGCAGACCCTCACCATACATTTGGGCCTTTCACGTCAGACCAGGATCTTCCCCCACCATTGGAGCCAACTCACCACCAGGTGGTGATCAATTGGCAGCTCCACCCTTCTCTTCACCCGAGTGTCCAAGACATGAGGTTGCAAATCCGATGACACGACCAGAAAGTCGATCACCGCATTGCACCACATTCTCCTGGTGCCAAGTCCACATGTGGACACCCATATGCTTGAACATGGATTTTGTTATGGACAATCCGTGATGAGGACAGAGGTCCAGTCATAGAACATTACTCGCGTTCTGATAGGGGCGGCTGTTCTTCCCAAAAACACACTTCCAGGTGTCACTGCCAATTCCCACGTGGGCATTGAAGTCCCCCAACAGAATGATGGCGT